>NW_006800469.1:82232-117602 GCF_000485575.1 Poecilia formosa | reverse complement strand
GCATATCTAAACGGCATCCCACCCTCCCTGATAGGCGTCTACCCATCAATCTCCCCATCCTCAAAGACCTGCTCATCGCCCTCCAGCTAAAACCCTCCGCCCCCTATCTGAAATCTCTCCTCTCAACCTCGTTTCTTTTGGCTTTTTAGGGCCTCCTCCGCCTGGGCGAGTTCTCCACTCCAGATTATTCTTTTGTCCCCTCCCGAGATCTAGCGGTCTCGGACCTCAAGTTCCACCCCGACTTCTACAGCCTGTCTCTCAAACATTCCAAGTCCAGGGGCGCGTACACCATCGTCGTGGCTCGCACGCACGTCCCCTTCTGCCCCTTCCGCGCCATGTTCAAGTTTGCGCTCCTACGTCACAAGTTAACTCCCCCTTCCGGGCCCCTGTTCATCACTCCCGAGGGCCAACCCATGTCCGCCTCCTGGTTCGTTAACCACCTGAGGGAGCTCCTGGCTTCATGCAACCTCCCGCCCAATCAGTTCTCGGGCCACTCTTTTAGAATAGGGGCTGCCACGTCTGCAGCCACTCAGAGCATCCCCGCCACGACCCTTCAGCAGCTCGGATGATGGTCGTCCTCAGCGTTCTCAGCATACATCCGCCCAGACGTCACCTCCGTACTCGCAGCCCAACGTTCTCTCAGTGCCTAGGAAAGCACTGCGCATTCGCTGGTGGTGGTTGGTCATCCTGGCATTCGTTACCCATCCTCGAAGCATCCCCCTCGTCCCCCTTTTTCTCTTTATGTCCTTTATTCCCCTTTTAGGCCTCATCTTCACTCATCTCCATCCCTCTTCATCCTCTACCGTCTACCGTGAGTTGGTCCCATCGTAGCTTTTAGCCCTAGTAACCTCCTAACTTTCTTTTTCCTCTATCCCACCCCTCTTTCCCCATCCCCGTGCAGCCCGGCCCAGGTAACGTTTCTCCTTAGAAACCCTCCCACATCGCGCCTTAGCTCCACCCATCTCTACCCCAGGCCCTCCTCTACCTTCACCCTTAGCTAATTAGCTTCATGCCCCATCAGCTCCCTCTTCCGGCACCTCACCTTTCACCCCAGTTAACAGCAGCTGGCCTTCATCTACCAGCGCTAAACCTTTATCGTCCCAGTCACCAGTAGCTGGCCTACATCTACCAGCCTCTCGCCAACATACGCTCCGGCGTCCCCTGCTGGCCTTCATCTACCAGCATCCCCTCGCTCTGCGCCCCGCGGCAACCTCTGCTGGCCTACATCTCCCAGCAGCCAATCACTACCGCTCCGGGGCGCCCCCTTTTGGCCCTTATCCACCTCACTCCTTATCGAGTCCCTAGTTTCCTCCTCTAATGCCTAAGTCACCTCCTTATTTTTGCCTCCTCCCATTCCTAAGTCACTCTCGAAACCCTGTATGAGCACCTCCTTCCCAGGCTTCGGCCCCGGCCTCTGCCCCGTTTTGGGGGGTTTACATTCCCTCGCTGCATCAGGAATGTTCATTGAGCTTATCGAAGTCCAGCTCGACGTCCCTGGCCGGGGCCTGATCGCCAAAGAACTTTGTGTTTATTTTCATGTTATTTTGTCATTAAACCCTTTTAACTGCTTCCCTCTCTCTGTCTGAGTCTCTCCAGATTGAAATGGAGTTCAGGCTGGAAGACTCTTTTGGCGCACCTGGCCCTGCAATCAGTGCCTCCCTCTCCGCAACCCGGACCTATCAACGCAGGTCCAAGCCTCACTCCAGCCAATCATCATCCAGGCTCTGGTTCAAAAGGACCTTCACTCCCAGCCTCCTCCGCTTACCAGCCCCGATCAACCCACCGCCACCCCACCTCCACCTTCAGCTCCCGGCTCTCAGGCCTCATCATCCTGACCGCCGCCACCAGCACAGGCCCCGGGGGGCTTACATTCCCTCGCTGCATCAGGAATGTTCATCGAGCTTATCGAAGTCCAGCTCGACGTCCCCGGCCGGGGCCTGATCGCCAAAGAACTTTGTGTTTATTTTCACGTTATTTTGTCATTAAACCCTTTTAACTGCTTCCCTCTCTCCGTCTGAGTCTCTCCAGATTGAACTGCTAAATCCTCAACAGGGAACTTTTTTATTATCTAAACTAATCAGTCAGTTACATTTTAAATGTATTGCTGCCTTCTTGTATCTAGTTACACTCAAAGTTCTTGCCCACTTAGAGAATTCTTGCTTTTATTTTAGTCACAAATAACTGTTTCTGACCACAAAACTAAATTATCAGATAAAGATAACCTGAATAAATTCATTTGTCAAGGGGAAAAGTCTATGAAATCAAATCTGTCCTTAAGAAAATATGTCACCTTTATGGGCAAAAAATACTATTACAATACCTGGCAATGAAACCTCTACATCCTTGTAGTGACATTTTGGCCCAGTCTTTGCAGAATTGTTTTAATTTGCTATGCTGGAGGCTTTAAAGGGTGAATTGCCCTTTATGGTCAGACCATTGTTTTACAATCTAAAGAATTAAATGAAAAGTAAAGCTTCAAAAACGTTCTGCGTTTGTCTCATGAATTCATAGAATATTTTGTCAAAAATCCTAACAAATTGTAACAAACGGAGTCTAAATAAAGAATGAAAGGACACACCCCTTTAAACACAGTGGATCAGTGCCTTTCTTTTTTTGTGTGCGTGTATGCTATGAGTTGTGGCAGATGGCTGTTGACACTGAGAAAGGACGTTTCTTCTTACTAAAGGAAGAAACGTCTTCCTTTAGTAAGAAGGAAGAGGTGTTTTCTGTGTAGTTATTTTTGAGGTTTTCTGTGTTTAGCCCTGCCCCTGTCCTGTCTTCCCTGTTGATTGCTTCCCAGGTGCGTCTCATTCCCTGATTACCCTCTCTGTGTATTTAAGTCCACCTGTTGTCTTTGTCTCTTGCAGGGTCCTCGTCTAATGTTGTCCGTCATAGTTCTCTGTGCCAGTCTGTTCAGTCGTGGACCTTTTTGCCTTCTGTTCTGCCCTGTGCTGCCTATATGTTTGGATTTTTGTTTGAGCTGATTTCTTCATTAAATTCATCATTTTGCCTACAACCTGGGTCCAGCCTGCGTCTCTCCTCACCAACCTTAACCCCACCTCATGACAATGCCCAGTATGAGGCATTGCAGCAGTGTCAATTACATACTGCAAGTAACAGTCCACTGTCACTACATGCTCTAGTAATAAGTACTACAATACTCCCGATCCTCACTTCCAATGTCCACCGGGGTCTTTGAATGATTAAGTTATGACGTTGCAATGGGTCTATGTATTATTTGTGATTATTTTTATTATATATCCACAAAAATAGGTGCACTAAACATAATGTGAAAAGACAAAATAAGACATACACCATTTACACACATATATCCCCCAACCTATTACCCCACCCATCAAGGATTTCAAAACAATATAAATAAGGGAAATAGAGATACAGCTGAGAAGATGAAAATATTGCAGACCCTGGTGTTGGGATCTGGGTTGGTGGTATGTGTTTTTTGCTGCTGTTCTTCTCCTACACCTGGAAGCTGCTTCCCTTCTGAGGGTGTAATCAGTGGTTCTGCTCACCTGCAAGTCATCAGATCATCAGAGGAGTATAAGAGGACAGGGCAGCCAACACTTTGACGTCAGAGTGTTAACCAATGTTTGGTACAACAGGCCTCTGTGTTTCCTTGTGTTTAGCCTCCGAGAAAATCTCTGTGTCCCTTCTCTTCAGGTGAACCCTTGTGATGTCATGGAAGTTGCCCACTGGTCGCCCGAGTCCACTGACGCCCCCGCCAATAACCTACCTGCCTGGATTCCTCAGTTGGCCGTTCCCCTTGCTACTTGCTGCTGGTAAATCAAGAACTTACCTGTCCGCCCTCCAACGCCTCTGCCAAAACGGCAGAAAGACCCCCTCATGATCACCTGGAAACCTCTGTAACCCCTCCCCAGACAAAACTCATCATTTTACAAGTAAGACCGTTCCAATATTTAAGATCCTACAATTTCCCACTACCAGTAAACTCACCATATCTCTCAACTTCAGTGCTGTTCCCTGCTGGTCATCAGTTCCAGATCCTGCAAACAATTCTGTTTTAGTTTGCATTTTACAATAAACTGTTTAACTGATTCCTGCTTTGCCTGGATTTTCTACATGTGGGTTAGAAGATTAGATCCCACCATGACACCTGGAAGTTGACAAAAAGCATAAAGCCTCACTACCTAAGTTAACGGGTTATTCATGCCGCAAGGTGGAGCCAGGGGCTAAAACAAAAATCACTCGCATACCAGTATAAGGGTCTAGAACACAAGATTGGCTTTGAAATAATAAAGGAGCATGCTCCAGCCATACTTGGAAGAGAACTATGCACAAAATAAAAACAGTGAAAAGGCTGTAGCGCATAGAGAGATCTGAGGCTATGCTTATTTACAGGTCTTGAATGCTTTCCAGGTGAACATATAAAGCTGGACCCAGATGTGAAGCCTATGACTCGTGTGAAGAAGGATCCTGATTGCTCTCAGGGACAGAGTCATTCAGCAACTTCAACAGATTATCACAAAGTGTAACCTGCACAAAATAATTAAGCCATATTTTATTTTGGCGGGTCAAAGTGACGGCACAATTTAAGTTCCGGGTCATAGGTGAACTCAGATCTCCATTGCTGTTGCTGCTGTCGCTGTGGCTAGCTGCTCATCTTGGCGTCTTCTAAACGTTTGGAAGAATACAGCTGGATCGAGGCTTGACAACGCAGCCGAAAGATTTAATTGGGCTTTTTCTATCTACCGCTCGACGGTGAGTTGTTTTAAGTGCTTTGGGTTTTTCTTTTTAATAGAAATACGGTGGCGACACGCCCACTCAATTTATGTGTTAATGATTGAAAATTGATGTTATTGACTAAAAAGTCATTCGTTTTTTGTTAATTTTGTGGCCGAATAGATTATATATTGTCAAAATATTAAATGGGCCCTTTGATTTTCGTAAATTTGTCCTTTTAGGATAATTTTAGTTACTTCTCATTTATTTTGTTGACGGCCTATAGAAATCTGGGTTTGATTTTTTTTTTTTTTTTTGAGCTGCGCAACGAAACAAAAGGAAAACAGGAAAACAATTTGAAATAATACAGAGGTCGATTAAGTTTAATTGACACTGTTGTCAATTAAACTTGGGTACAATTTGAAAGTGCACTTTAATTTGATCTGTACCCTTGATTTGTAACTTTAATTTGAATCTGTAAACTTGATCTCGGTCTTTAATTTGAAATTCATTTAAAAGATTCCCGAGAAATACTCTATGGAATATAGCTATTTTATTTTATTTTTTGTAGTTATTGAATGTTTAGTTATTTTGGATAATAGTTTAACCCTGTTTGAATGTCAAAGCTAATTTGTTTTATTTATATTTATGACCTTGTTTAGGTCGGGGTTTTTTTTTCCACCCCTGTGTCAACCCAGGATCGCGAGCTAAGGATCACCGCAGCTTTGCGGTAGGAGTTAAACGAACCAAGCTACTTTCTCATTCTGGATCTATTTGCACTGGATCATGGACAAAAAAAACGGTCAATTGATTGATGGACCATTAATCACTCTGGACTCACAAATGGACTCAAAATAGAAAAAAACTCTTGGGTGTCATCAGGGTTTATTGTTTTTGTTGTTGTTTTTCCCTGGTTGTGTCTTTTGGTTATATTTATAGCAAATCACTGTTATAAATATCATTATTATTGCATATCTTCCTAAATATATGGAAAAAAAAACACAAGCTTAAATACAATAACTTCAATTTACTTTCTGTTTGATTGTGTTTTATTCACACCCACGGGCTCCATAGACGAACCTATCTGAGTGCCTATTATTATATTTGGCTGTAGTCAGGCGCCTAGCCTTAACTAGCGTTTACAAAAGCAGTCGGAGCCTACTCAGTGAGTGAATAACATAGTGAAGGTTGTCACTCCAAGCAAGATAAAGATTTGTATGGATCCTAAAGCCATAACACAGTGATTGTCATGATGTGCGGTGGTTGGAGGTGAGAAAGATGCCAGTGAACCCGGGTAGTCATAATGAAAATTATGTTTAATAAAGAACCAGGAAAACAAACTCAAAATCACAGGAAGTACTGGGAGCAAACAAACAACGAATGAATGACGTTAGACGAGGACCCGACAACAGGTGGACTTAAATACACGAGGAGGGTAATCGGGAAACTAGACACAGCTGGGATCAATCAACAGGGAGGACAGGACAGAGACTCACAGGGAAACGGGACTAAACACAGAAAATCTCAAATAACTACTGTTGAGAACGAGAATCTCAATCGATGAATCATAATTTGTATTGACACACGGAACATAAAATCAGCCAAGAAAAGCATTCAGACTTTACTTATTTTATTAACTTTCAGCGCTGAAAGGAGACGCTTTACCATTACATCCGAGAAGAGTTTCTAAAAAAGTCTGTGCAGCGTCTGAGGAGAAAGAGGAGGGTAGCTGATTATATGAACTGAAGACACTCCCTGAAATCACACCATGTCTCTGTGTCCTGATAAGTTTCTGTTTCTCGTGAGAAATATGCTTTAGTGTCTAACAGAATCAAAAAATGTAACTCTTTACTATAGGCCCTTTGTCTAACAGCGTGTGACTCTTTCTCGGCCTTGGTAAAGCATCTCAACACCCCCTGTTGGGCTCTAAAAGAGCCCAAAAANACATTGTGGTGGTGGATAAAGAACAGAGGAAAGCCGTTGTGGTGGATGTAGCAATACCAAGTGACCACAACATCACGAAAAAGGAGCATTTATATTTGAAACTCGGAGATTATTTTTTGTTATTTTTATAAGTAAAAGAAACCCCTTTGAAACAAGAAAAGTCTCCGCGAGTGCTTTTTATTTTTTATTTGAGTGAGTTGAAAACCTCCTCCTAAAAGACTACTCTTGCATTTTTGTTTTTTGGACTTTATTGTGATGCAAGAGTGGCCATAACAATATGTTTTAGCTCATTAACTTGACATTTCTCCAATGAATATTTATCAAAGGTTATGATTAGAAGGTTAAGTTTCTTTTACTTTGTTTTCCTGCGGTTGTAGACTTGGCAGTAGAAAATTGATAACATAGGAATAACAACTTTATATCCCTTTTAACAGGTTACACTTGATTCTCCTGAGATGCCTGTGGAAACGAAGTGCATGAAGTTTGTGCTCAGCTGGGAAAGCTGAAACATGTCACTTTGACTTCACATTCTGGGGAACATGCTATGTTGATAAAGGCCTAAAATATTTCTTGGTGTAACTCCATTAATTATCTGTATATACTATTGTGTCACGATAAAGGATAGAATAATAGTAGAATAAATGCACACCAAGCTACAAATAAAATGTTAAATTATGAATCATTTTAGGAAAATAATTTATGAATGTATCCATAGTCAGTGGATGAATTATACGACACTGGTTAGGAAAACAAGTGGATTGACTTTGTATGTAATAGAAGAATCTGAAAAGGAATTGAATCAACTAACCAGCTTGAAAGTGCTAGGGAGGTAATCATTGACTATTGACCTGCAGTACAGTTACATGAGGCATTTTGCTTCTCAGGTTTAAAAAGCTGGCAGTAACTGTATGGTCATATTTTGAACCACTTAGAGCATGAAATGTTGTCCCATCTCTGATGCAAATACTTGGAAATGTCTCCCATCAGGGATCTTCTGCTAGATTTTACAGAGTAGCTTTCAAGATGATCATGCTTAAAGTTACAATAGGGTATATGCCACGAGAGGTGGTGACGTATTTCCGNAACTACAAATGGAAAAAGTCTGGGAGTTCAAGACACATTTAATCAAACACTAGACTTTTTTTTACGAGAATGGGGAAATGCTTCCAAAACGCAATGCAAGCCTCATTTAGAGCTACAAATTTCTTATTTAAGAAAATAAGGCATTTTCAGACTGAAAGAAAGGAGCAATGATAATTGCAAAAGTTGTGCTTAAAAACGAGAAATATGGAACTGATGTAATCTTGACTCTTCCTGATGTCCAACTGGTGGCAACTACAAGGGCCAAATTTTGCTTAATTTTTCACTTTCAGGTGATGACTAAGAGCCCAGGTTAACATTTTTTTCTGTGCACTTGCAGAGAAAAAGTGCTGCACTTTCCCTCTGTGGAGATGGCTCTGAAAGACAATGCTTCTGCATCTGAGACATTTGACAAAGTTGCAGAAAAATATTCTCAAGAAAAACAGACTTGGGCAAGAGTTTCAGAACAAGCTGTGTGATATTGATCAGCTTGAGCCATGTGTTTCATTTGTTTCTGATACTTTCATGGACATGGACACAGCATGCATTACTGAACAGCTAAACACAATGTTCAGCTTGGATCCTGGACAGTTGGAAATTGAAATCATAACATTACAAAATAACTTTCACTTCAAAGCCTATGAAGTGGAGGCTTTGAAGTGGTGAAGCACCAAAGGCTTCACCAAACCTTTCATGCCTTGTATAGGGATGTATAATGTACATCAGCTATGTACGTTGCCAACCTGTTTGGCAACGTACATAGCTGGTGACAAACGAGTGACACAAGCAACCATGCGAACTACCCACCAGGTAGTGAACAACAAATAGAAAAAGTCTGGGATTCAAAGGCTGAATCAAAGGCTGATTCATGAATCAAAGGCTGATTCATGAATCAAAGGCTGATTCATGAATCAAAGGCTGATTCATGAATCAAAGGCTGATTCATCTTTGTGAATCAGCCTTTCTGATAAGAACATCATTAAGAATAAACAAAGTTGAAAGTTGAATTTAACTATTGAACAACAAATGTTTGTTAGATGTAGCAAGATATTTTGTTCAAAATGCCGCATATTTGGTAATAAGTTTACTAAAAATAAGAAAATTGATTTCTCTATCATTCATGTTAAATGATAGACAATTAACCTAACATGATAGAAAAACATAGTGCGATCATTAAAATCTTGTTGAAATGTTGCTGAACTGATAACAAATGTAAATATTTTCTGGGGTGTGAAAGGTTGCCTTCTTCAGCAAAATACTAATTAACCAGACTGAGTGACTCCCGCCTTAACAGTGACTGGCAATTTTTTTTTTTTACCAAAACACTCTTAAAAAGTGGACAATAGCATTTAGTGAGAGGTGCAAATTATTTATTATGTTTGAGGTTACAGAGATAGGATCACGGTTGGTGTTGTGTGGTTTCTTTTAATGCAAATAAAACACAGAAAAGCCTATGAAAACAATAATATCCAGATTCTAACCTTTACATAAGAGATGTGGGAATGGGTCACACAGCCATGCACTTTCTCAGTCTCAGAAAGGTTCTTCTCTGACACATGCACAAGCTCAGGAGAGTCCACGTCATTCAACAAGTTTTGATGCAGAGATGGGGAGTCTTTTTCTTGGTATTGAAATTGTTGCAAATTCTGAAGAGCAGGTGAAAGATTTGCAGTCAATATTAGAAAGAACTTGAAAATCAAAACTGGTTCTTAACAAAATGTAAAATTTTATTTACTAATGTCGAGAAAAGTCGAGCTCATCCCACTTCCCCATGCTGGAGATTTTAGTTTAATAATAACAATGAATAAAGTTACCTTTAAAATTGAATACACAGGTGACATCAAGACTCAACAGTAGAGTCAGACTGTAAAAAAATAATCTGGTTGTGTGTGTTGTTATTGTGTCCTGCAAACTTTGCTTTAATTCTACTTTTTTCTATTTAATCATAAAAAATCATAATCAGACAGAAAGAGAGTCATGGAACAAGAAGAGCAGGTTTCCTGAAGAAAGAGGAAGAAAGCTTCCAGCCTGCATGTGGATAAAAATAGTTCAGATTACTCATTTCAAAGCATTAAGGGTTTAAGGAATAAAATCTAAACATTTTGAGTAATTGGATAAAACCCAGAGTAAAATACTTAAATTAATAATAACTTATGATTAAACCAATAATTAATATTGGTTTAACCAATGATTGATATTGGTGTGATTATAAGAATATTTGCACTTACTCTTACACTTGTGGAAATACTTACAGGTGAAAGAAGTAACTGTAACATGGTGTCAAATAATTAGATTTCCATTAATGTCTGTAATAACTCACATGACTATAATAAGAGTAACTAATAAGTAATGGTTATTATAAAATTATAAACGAATGCTAAATCAGAGAAACTAAAATGTTATAAATGTGATTTTGACATTGAACTTGAAATGGTGTAAAAATGTGTAACTGTAATTAAAGGTCACTGATGATGTGTTGGAGGTAGATGGTAGGTGAAGGTCAGGGGAAAAGAGGAACTGATAGGATGGCAGAGGTGACCAAGGCCTTATTGCTAAACTTCAACTTTCCTAAGAAAAGGTTAGACGCAAGAGGACTGTTGAGCAACTCTGGATCATTAGAACAGACATAATGTCACCAAGACGGTGATGGATATGAGATCATNCATTTCAATTTTGGGGGTAAAAACGGACAGGGCACCCCTATGCCTCTTAGGCGGTGGATCGAAACCACAATGTCTCTCTTACAATCTAATGAAGAACACGTAAGGAAATAAAATTGTTAAAGGATGTTAGAGTTAAAATTAGGAAAAGGAAATTCAACCATCCATGGCATGACTTTTTTTTTTTTGTTTTTTGTAGAAGAAAATATTTTTGCAGTTTTGTCAGAGCTTCATCATCTGTAATTACACATCAATCATAAAGTCGGACCATGACACTTTCTGGAACCAAATATTATTATTACCTTTATGTTGCTTGTTATTTATTATTTCTTTTTGTTACCTCAGGTCAACGCCATGCCATAGAAGGGTAATGAACTATTAAAGAACAAAGTCTGAAATTTTTTTGTGTTTTTTTATATATATTTTTGTAATCCAAGTTAAAAAGAATAAATGTTAGATTTTATGAAAATATAAAATGGGTGAAGTGTTAGGAGGATATAATTTTCATCTTTAAAGTAAAAAAATATTAAAATTATATTCACTAAGTTGTTAGTTAACCAAAATGTAAATTGAATAGAATGTTAGGGTGATATTTCAAAACTTAATAAAATGCAAAAATGAATAAAGTGTTAGGTTAATATTTAAAATGAATAAAATGTAACATGGATAAAAGGTAGATATTACTTAAAACTTAATAAAGTAAAATTAGAAATGTTAAGGTACTATCCTTTAAAGTCAATGAACCCATAATGAGTAATGCATAAAACAATGTGTTAGTTTTATAAACCAAACTTACTGAAATTTCTATGTAATATTTAAAAGTTAATGAACTACAGAAAGGATGCAATGTTAAATGGAATGAAATGGTAAGAAAAGCTTAGAAGTCTGAGTATTGAAAGGCACAGAACAATGAACACATTCATAAAACAGTAAACCAATGCAATAAATCAGGATCAAGGGCAGCANATTATCCACGTTAGAGTGAATTTTTCCACTTGACTGCTATAATCTGTTCTTGCGTTACACAACGTAATTTCTCTTTTTTTCCCTCTGAGATTCTGCTTAGAAAATGAGGTTATGAAGTTACATCCTCCTGCTGCTTTTTGTTTTTAAAATGGTTAACGGTTACTGTGGGCAAATCCAGCAAGGACCAAGTGAAAAACTCCATCTCTAACACAGAGTGACCTGTGTACCGGAAGCAGGCTATGTGGAAAAAAAATGCGGAAGTGCTAAAACGGAAGTCCGTGGCATACACCCCATTGACCTCTGATGTTCAGATGCTACAAGTGCTATTATTTACAAATACTGTAATAGTGATGAGGCTGACATGAGTTATCCCAACCCAAGACTTTGGGTAGGAATATAGTACAGGGACAGAGCCCTGAGAAACTATTCTATAGAATAGAATAGTTCCATGTAGTTTCACAGCATATATGTATAAGTACACCCACATTTGCATTAATTAACTCACATTTGCCAGTATTTTGAGCAAATATAGTCTGTCTTAGTGAATTATTTTGAAAATACGGATGCTGTACTTGTGCAGTTTCCTGTTGGAGTAGTATGATCTTTGAAACTTGTTTCAATGTCTGGCAAACATGGAATCAGTTCTAATTTTGGCGGATGTCTCTGTGGAAGTGTCACACCATGTAAATGCTCTCATTGATTAAAATGAGTGCATATCTGAGCAGAGCAAATCTGAATGGAGTATAAATTAGGGGGAAGTTGAAGTGACAAAAAAACATTATTCTCTCTTTATAGAACATATTTATTATATTTATCTTGCATATTTATTCTCATTTTTTCAATTGCACATTGTTTTTGAAAATTTAAATATTACCATGAGCTAGTTTAATGCTTCAGTTTGTACTTTATAGCACAGTTAAAACTGGGCTACACACATATTACGTTAATTATTATGAACAGGAACTTTTGTCTGTTGTATTTCAGGTATGTTGATGAACTGAACTAAATAATCAGATTTAGATACTCACTGGACCCGTTTCTCCTCAGCCTTTTTCAGCTCGGTATCTCTTTTCAGCACAGACATAATGGTCTTCTGCTCTTCCTCTGTCAGAAAACCCAAGTCAATCATGGTCTATGCCATCACTCAATGCACCATCCTGCATGAAGTTATCCACTTCAGTTTGACTCAGGTGGTTGAACCTTCCACATAAATCATGTTATGACAATGAAACATAAGCCAATCAGGTATCAGCCCATGTACAACAATTCTTTGAATTGAATTATTAATCCCAATTTTCTTTTGAGATTAATAAAGTATTTTTGAAATGAATAGAACTGAATTGAATTAAAGTTTTGCATAACTTGAATGTTGCATGGTTTGAAACTGTGCACCCCGAAAAACACTGACAGAACTCCACTATTGGGCAAGTTGTGCCTTTAAAGGCAATACTTAAAACACATAACATGAGCTTTTGTCATCTGGGAGATTAACTACTTCACTGTTGAAAATACAGGAGTTAGCTTTTAGACTTAGTATGTGGTATCCTTTAGGATTTCATTTTTGACCTGTTCATCTGCCTGATGAAATACCAGAGAAACAATGTTTTTTGTTTGCCTTGTTTTGTACATGTTCTAAAATGGATATACTTTACATGTTCATAGTGTTTGAAACTTTCAGGAGCAGATCTATTTTTTATGTAAGACACAAAGACAAACATGACAAACAGCCATGCACATACATACTCATATCTAAGGAGAATTTAGATCGACCAATTAACCTAATAATCATGTTTCTCGACTGTGAGAGGAAGTTGGACCTTCATGCAGAAAGACTCTGGGCTGACATTCAAACCCAGGACCTCCTTTTTTAACCTTTTCTTAGCTTTGACTAGAGCAAAGTATCAATTATTTTGACAACTCTAGTAGACAGTCCTTGGAACAGTCAGCTTGGAACAGCCGAGGGACCAGGAACCAGAGACCCAGCTGAGCAGCTAGGATCAGTTACATCATTCTAATGTCCAAGTTCCTACTTCAGACTTCCAAAGTAAAGCAATCGCAGCCTTTCACTGTTACTTTTTTAAAATATTTTTTGTCAGTATCAGCTGATTCTTGCCCTGTTAATATTGCACAGCAGCATTAAAAATTAAACAATTTCTTTGCCAAAACCTTCTTTAAAAACATCCACAGTAATACACTCATCAAGAATGATTAAACATTTGCTTCCTTATTTATAGTAAGTGTTGTACACACACTGTTTGGATGTGATGTACCAGGGGATGCATCTCTGTTTGTATTGTAAGTGAGTAGACTTTTATAAGTTCTAAAATAATAAATTATTTTAAAAATGGGTAAAAGCACTTTTTCAAAAGGTGGAACTAATGCTATTTTGCTGCAGTGCTGCTATGGTCTTGCAGATCATCATATTTAATCTTAAATGTGCAGTGGTGAGGCAAGTTGTAAACAACCCTGCATATCATGTTAAAAAAATAGAAGCACTACATTACTTTGTTTATTTAAAAAAAGGAACGTGGCACGTCCAGTTCCTAAAGTGTGAAGGCCTGGCTGTGAAAAATGGCAGTCAGTTTTAAAAATAGTAGTCATTTCCTTGTTTTCATTGTAAGACTTCCCTGAGAGATGAGAATATTCATCTTCAGCTCTAAAGAGATAAGTAATCAAAAACAATTTAAATGTCTAGAAGTAGCCTACTATTTTGTAACTTTTCCAAATGCAACTTCAGCTATGGTTAATCCCAGTTAATCACCAGTACTTTGTTAGAGAACTTTGTGCTCTACAACTTAAATTGTTCTTGTGAATTTTAGCATCAATACTTGTTTGTACAACAAGCAAGTGTGAAGTTGGTGAATAACAGCAAAATTAACAAGTAACTGTTCAGAATAAAACACCACCACAACTGACAGCTTTAATAACTACTAACTACAGCCTAAGTTATAGATTTAATTACAATGCTTTTGAAATATCAGATTTGTAATGTGCGATGTTGCATAGTTCTCTTTTGATAATGATGGAGTGGAACAACTAGTACTTCTTTCATATTTGAATGTCTAAAAAAGTTCAACTATTGCTTCTTTTGCAAATGAATCTTTCTTAAACTTTCTGTTCTAAAAAATTAAGAGGGACATTATAAAACCATAAAGAATTTCACCATACAAAAACAAATTTAATATAAGAAAGCAAAGAACTTACCTTCCTCAAAATCTCCTTACTATGTGAAAAGTGAACTACAATTGGCAGCTGTAGGTGGGAGGAGCTGCATGAACAGTCTCAGAATGACTGGAAGGACTGCTGCCACATTCTTTCTCTGCACAATGGTACAGACTTTCAGTTTTATCTTTGCTACACATACCCTCATTCCCTGGAGTCAGGGGTGTTTAACCTGTCATTCACGAGAGGACCCAAACTTGGGTCCTCTCGTGTGAATGACAACCTGTGAACAACAGGTTAACTACAACAAGAACTAGATCTAAGTCTAATAAAAACTGAATTCACTCCTGTTGTCACTCATTACAGACTCCCAATATAACCTGATTATCTTTCAGCCATCATTTTTGTATAAGGTTTTATTTAAGTTTTTAAATATAATAATGACTTCAACTGATATTAGTTGTGTAACTTTATACAGGCTGCATTTAACCAACTTTGGCAATAAATATTATTCTCCACCTCTGTAAACTTTTTCCATCAACTGTAATATGGAACTATAGCTTGCACTCCAACAATAGCATACATGTATCAATACCTGAGGCTCAGAAACATGACGTGTGCTATTACTTGTGTTAATAGTTTTGAATTAACATGGCGATGTAATTAACAAAAAAACATGATCATTGCCTTCCTGTGCAATTTTGCTCAGAATTATTATCGCTTACAGCACAGTCTGGGGTTTCTCCCCTTTCCTTGGATTACCACTATGAATCCAAGCAAAGGGCCAATCAGTGAACAGAAGGAAAAGTCGTAAATGATGAAGTTGATTTTATGCTCTGTTTTAGAATTGTAGACTGCCTGTAGTTTTAGCAATGGCAGCGTGGGAAGCAAACAAAGCTGTTCAGTTTGTGTTGGCCATGTTTCCAAATACTGAATTAATGTTAACAGTCATCTCGTTCAGGTCGGCTTAGCAGTGGAAAACGGTTGTTTACAACACAGGCAGCTTGAAGCAGGCAGCTACATAGCATTATAATTCAACACTATGTTGAATTGTAAAGTGCAAACATTAGTGATTGTAATGTAAAACTTTTCAACACAATCCACACCTACAAGAAGCAATCAGTTATCAATAGCTGAAAGCCCAGATCCTCTGTTCAGAGAAAATAAAGTAGGACAAGCGGCTGGTTTTTCCCACTCTAATATTTTTAAGGCGTTACTGTGCATGATACTTTATCCAGAAAATAGGGCTGAAACGATTCCTTGAATAATTTTTTATTTCGGTACCTCAAATATAAAAATCCTTAAGGAAAATTACCTCCTCCGAACTTTGTTAAATATATTGTAATAAATTCTTTGCAATCTTTAAACTGGCCCACTGTCTCTTTAAGAAGCTGCAGTTCTTTCCGACAGTCTTTCAGCAGGTCATCTCAACAACGTTTGAGTATTTTTCAGCACATTCAATTGAGAAATAGTAATGAGCTTTGCAGATGTGCAGTTCTATCAGGTGTTTGCTAGTTGCTGCTGGCAGTAGTCTGGAGGAGATAAGTGGGGGAAAATTTAGGGGAAGGGTGTTCTGTAATGTGGAAGCTTGGACATTGCAGCGCCAAGGAGGAGCTGTGTGGAAAAGGTGGTGCTCAGTGAGAGCAAGAACTTAGGCCCCCCAAATGACTACCATGGGAGATTTAAGGATTTCTCTAAAAAGCATAAAATGATCAAAGCAACGATCTAGGTATCAAAAAATTTCAATTTTACATAATACTGGCCCTTTCAGCTATTTTTATGTAATATAAGCTTTGAAAGTGTTTGACACCACTTGAAACACAAGTTAGATAATAATGATTAGAATAGATACTTTTCATCTTCTTAAAGGTAAGGGCAGCTTCAGTAAAGTTTTTTTTTTCATAATAACAGAATACAGAAAAATGTTAAGATTAAGCAAATTTAATGAATAGAATTTAGAATTATAATTTGAAAAAAGTCAGAGAACACATGGTATTTTACATTGAGACTAATTACATTGAGAGTAACGACAATGATCCAACAATAACTGAATTTTTGTTCCGTTTTTGTTGGATCACTTACATGAAAACGTTCTAATTACAATCTTTGTTTACACAGTAACGGTACACATCGAAAACGTGTAATGCTCTTGCCGCGCCCAGTTGGTGCTAGGTTTTTGAAACTGAAGAAATTGAAGGCACGTGGATTCACGTTTCCCCATCAGGTGCCGTTCTCCTATAGACTGGGAGAAAACACGCACTATGTGCGTCTGATTAGGGCGCAAGCAGTTGAAAAAGTGTGGGATAACTTTGCTGAAACACCTTGTTTGAGCTTTCACGGTGTCCGTAGCGGGCCCGGCGGCATGGGCAGTCATTGGGGGGACATTGATTCCCCCACCCCCTCACCCCTCCCTGGACTGGAAGCTGTTTATTGTTTTTACCTTGGAATGGCCAACAGTCTGTTATTCCTATATCAATTTGATACAATAGGAGCTTCCGCACTTCCCATATCCGTCACCTTTTTCAGTAGTTAAAACAGTTTAATCCGTTGTTAACAAGTCGTAACCTGTTTTTTCGAGCCGCCTTCAAACGCGACATGAACGCTGAGACGCTCGCGCGCTGGGTTTACACCTGTGCAGGAGCGAAGGAGACCTGCTGCTGCTGCAGGTGTGTGTTAGAATAATGGCAGCAAACCAGCAAAACGTAAATAACTTTGCAGTTTTTCCCCCAAACTAACCGACTGAGTTGAGTAAAGCTGTTGGATACAGGTAATGACAGCTAAACAATGACTAGCTAATATCGATACAGCACCTTAAGCTTGTTCAGCTACGTAGACTCATTTTGGCCCCCCCAAAATAAGTCGATGCTTCCTGTAGCAGCTCCTCAGCACTTGAATTAATCTGCGCGGTCTCGACGGGTGATTTTCAAGGTTTGTTTATTTTTCTTTGATGTGGACCATCAGTCATCTCAATCATCTTGATTACCTCAGTCACCGTAATCACAGTGAAAACTAAACAGATATACAAATATTAGAATATAAACAAACTTACAACACACAAAAAAAAACTAAATAAAACGTACCTCGCTGCTTTCACCGGGGAACACTAAGTGTTAACAGTGCAAATTTTTGACAGTTTGTTCAAGTCATTCATTGGTACAATGATTTGCCAGCTTTTATAGGGCCTGCCCTCATTTAGCTATGGCAGCCCGCGTGGTACATAACAAAAAAACAAAACAAAACAAAAAACTTTACAAAGTGCAAATACAAGTAAACAAAACAAAATACAAACCACCAACAGTGGTAATCAAAACAGACATTATTAGACAATCTGCAACGTCCTTTAAATAATTTACAATAAATAGTCTACAAATTTGAATAATTTAGGCAACTTAATTTAAATGGTTCACTATCCATTACACCACCCCCTGTTAAACTCGTCTGGAGCTGGGGCTGGTCCGTAGTTCTCTAGATTAGAGCGCTGAACAAGCATCCGTGTATTTTGCCACCTGGGCGATGCGGAGCGGTGAAGAGACGCTGAGGAAACCGTATCTGATGGGGAAACACTACTTGTAGTAACACCAGCATTGTGAGTAGTTTCTTCTTCTTCTTCTTCTTCTTCTTCTTCTTCTGTGGATTGTAGGAAGCAGCTATGTTTTGCGTCATACTATGCATGAGCTGGGGATTCTCTGGAAGAAAGGATCCATTTTCTCTGTTTACACAACAACGGACATCGGTACGTTTCAGAAACATCGCATTCTGGAACCCGTTTTCAGTCTGTGCCGTTGTCAGAGAAAACATTCGGTGGTTTTGTATAAATGTACACTACAAACACAACAAAACTCTTCCGTTTTCACCCAAAATCATTGTCTTGTAAACGGGGCCTTAAATGAGGGGTCTATGCCACTATCTGTCCATCTCATGTTCCATGTTCACTGGAACCCTGTGTGTCCTCTTTCTTCCACATCAGATTTGGTTTCCATATAGAAGATGGGACAGTACAGACCTGTTAATCCACTGAAACTCTTTTAAATAGCCCTTCTTGTGTGAAGGGAATTCGAGGAGTTGGAATCAAAGTCTAGGGGTTGTGCTCTGCAATTCTGCAGCAGTTAACAGCCCCACCAAGCAGTTTGCCTGCTGCTGTGCTGACTGAAAGCCACCATACACAAAGCTTGACAAGTTGCTTGCAGAGTCTGTGTGCTTGGTTTTGCATTCCACAACTGGTCCCAGCAGAAAGAAACTTCTCAATCGTCAGACCAAGACCACTGGAGTGATGAGAAGGTAATTAGCCCCCTCTTTCCCCCGCACCCGAACACTACCTCTGCCACCAGACCTCTTGCAGTGACTAACCATTTGTGAGCCAGATTGGGCCAAAAGGATATGAGTGGGAAACTTCAAAACCTGCTCATATTTCTGAGGATGTGAAAAGATTTGTATAACGTATTCAGATTTGATGGATTTTCCCATGTTCCATGTGGACAGCCGTTTTTTGTTGACATCTTCAAATAATGAGGCCCTTATGTGTAGGGTTTGTTTTTCACCTGTGGTGCAGGGCTCTGTTTCTAGTTGTCAGGTAGGGATGCTGTGCAAACCATTCCCTCGTCTGTTCCAGGCTTATGGAGAAGGACTGACTTGCTGGCTTCCAGGTATGGTATGGTAAGTACTTTGACTGTCGCCACAGTCAGGGAATCTATCATGACTTTACTAACATCTACCTTATTTTTGAGCAGTAATAAGATATGGAGATTTTATGGTGCAGTGACATTTTCCAAGAAAAGCTGTACCTAAGTAATTTTTTAAATTACCAAAGCTATCAGTGAAAAGTGAAGACTAATGTATAAGAACAAATCTAAGTTAGAGACATTTAGCTGCTTTAAACTGAGCTCCTTTGGAAAGTTAAGGTTTATTTGTGTAATTTACCACTCTGACTAACATGAAAATAAACTATTGATTGCACTCTTTGTTTCCCGCTCTGCTAGACTGAGCTGACAGGAAAAGATGCTTGTGCTTACCTTTGATTTTTATTGTGTTACAGGTACTGAAATGGAACATATATTTTGGATTTTTTTAATTTTTTGCCAGATCTTTTCAGTGGGAGCTCAGTTCAATGGATACAACTGTGATGCCAACTTTCATAGTCGCTTCCCTGGTGAGAAACTGGAAGGAATAAAAGAGATGTTCATATTTTCTTTTATAGAAATTACCAAATTACTGAAAGGAAATCGCTGTATCGTATATTTTTTAATAAATTATTTTATGTTACTTGTTTTAGAATGTAGGAAACAATACATTTCTTTTTACATTTCACAATCTAATGTGAATGGTGAAGTGAAGAAGTTGACTGTGGGTTTGATATATGCAAAAATTGAATATGCAAAACAAAATGCTAAGTATTTTTGATGTGTTTCAAAATGTGTTTGTGTGTATGTGTGTCTTTCAGCTGAGCGGGATATCAGTGTGTACTGTGGGGTTCAAACTGTCACTCTTAAGGTCAACTTTTGTCCAGTACTTTTCTCTGGCTACACTGATTCAGACTTAGCTCTAAATGGTCATCATGGAGATGCACATTGTCGAGGATTTATTAATAACAACACATTTCCTACTGTTGTGATCTTTAGTATTAGCTTGGCAACATTGGAGTCATGTGGAAATGCCCTGGTGGTAAGTAGAATACAGTTTAACAGTCATAAGGTTATTTAGAATGTAAGCAACCAAGACTGAAATAAAAATAAAACCCAAGAATAGAGATTATTACATTTACACATTTCATGTAAAGGGAAAAATTTCTATTATCATTTTAATTAAAACTAATTTGTATTTTTGTGAAACTGCATTATCGTTAAGCTCACAGACTTATTTTGAAAAGATGTGCTTTTCCTGATGATGTTTCCCTCAACACAGGTGTCCACAGCTCAGGGACCCAATGCCTATGGAAATCTCTCACTGGTGCAAATTGGAAACATATCAGGTTATATTGATACCCCAGATCCACCTACTATCATCAGCTATCTCCCAGGTTTACTCTACAAATACAGTTGCAGTTATCCTCTGGAGTACTTGGTCAACAACACACAGCTGGCCTCGTAAGTCTCATGATCTGTGATTCACGTTGTCTTAGCCTTCTTCTAGCGCTCCTAGAAGAAGGCTAGAAGTTTTAGGATTATTAAATGTTATATTCCATCTGACATTTCATATCAGTTTTTATTAAATTGGCAAAAGTAAACTCAACTTACTTTTAACAATGTACTTAAGACTGTACTGGACTCTGTGTATTGGAATACAATTAGAGGTGCACCAAAATGGCTACAACAAAATGTTAATACTACTTGCAGTTTTAAGAAATTAAATAATTGAATTACTGTACTTTAAATATAAACTTTCCAGAAACCTGCCATTAAACAATTTTGAGTCTAATTATGTCAAAGGTAGTCATCTAAAACTCAGTAAGATGGAAAAACTATGATGTTTGCATCAACATAGTTGATTCTAGTTTTATGATGAAGTATTTTGTTTTCTTTCACTACAGGTCATCAGCTGCGATCTCAGTGAAAGAAAGCAATGGTACATTCATCAGCACACTGAATCTGCTGCTTTACAATGTAAGTTCAAAATAATAGTTTTTCACAATATGGTCAACTTTTTTCTTGTTTCATACTTTTTATGAGAGTTCACATTGATGCATGAAAAGACACAAGTTTCCTAAAACTTTTTCTGCATCTATAGATGGTTTGTTACCCTTGATTTTATTTTTGAGAAAATTATGCAGAACTCTACTTCATGATGTTGATTATTGTTGCCCAAAAAAACCCAACTCTCAGATTAGACTTTTTTGTTAGGTGTGTTTGAACAAAACAAATGACAGGAAGAAGATCTGAATGTGATTGTTCTTTCTTTATAGGACTCGTCATACATTCAGCAGCTGTCCATTCCTGTAGCAGGACTGACCCTCAAGACACGGGTGTTTGCAGCTGTCAAAGCCACCAACCTGGACAAGAGGTACTCACATGTCAACCTGACATGAAAACAACTGTTAGTCTTTAACTTCCCACTAATGTTAGTGGATTTTTTTTTCTTGCTGCACAGTCAGTCTTACTTCTATGTGATCAATTTTATTACAATATTTCAGAGACAGGTTATTGTCACACCATCACCTCAGATGCAGGACCTCCTCCCTGGAGGCTGAGTTGTTGTTGCTGTTTGTTGTTGTTGTTGTTGTTGTTGTTGTGTCAACAACAAATTTGACAATGGTATTACTGTTTAAAAAGAGCAGAGGAAGGGACTAAAGACAGTGTTGTGCCAATATTTAAGTATAAGGGTGGAGGAGATCTGGTTTTCCAACTTTATATTGCTTAGAAAGTCCAGTATTGGGGTACGTAGTGAACTTCTGAGGGCCATTGTACTGCTTTAAACTCAGAATTATGTTATCCAGTAAAGTCAATACTATTAATAAATAAATAATACAGGGCTGAATGGAGAACTTTAATTACACTGTAAAAAGTCTCTAATTTACTGTGATTGCGGTTCTGTGGTTGCTTTAATTTTGCCATGTTTATACAGTAAAATTCTGACAAACACTTGCAGGTATTTTACTGTAAATTAGAGACATTTTTTAGGGTGTATGGCATTCTCTATTAACCTGTTTCCTCTGTATGTAAATCAATGTGGATCAAGGGCATCGGAAATATCCCCTTTTCTTCTGACAGAGCAGCCACTTTCAACTCCTGGAAAGATAGTGGCAGCTATAGTAAAGCTGCTTGTTTCCATGGTATGTAAGCTGTATTTTGAAACAACTAGTTTGTAATTTGGATACATTTTGAAAAAGTTTTGTCTGCTTTCACAATGATATATTTACGAATGAATGTCTAGACATGACTACTTGCTGACTGGAAGTGATCAGCTCGACGTATGGTACAAGCATATTTGACAAAGACAACATTGTTCCAGCAATCAGTGGCTTATTTTCTCTCTGTTACCAACAGATGAGAAAATTCAGTGTATTTCCTCCCATCACTTAGTCAAAAAAAAAAAGAAGACTATTTTTATTTTCATAGTCGGATGAAAATCAATGCCAGAAATAAAATCTCAGCTTCTTAAATGTATTGAAGACACTTCTATGAGAAGATCAAATATGATTTTAGTTTTGAAAAATTGTGGCATTGCTATGTTTTATGATCAATAATAATTCATTAGTACTCCTTCTTTCCATCTCTCACTGCTTTATTAATAATTTGGGAACAGAAAATTGTCACTTACTACTTACTCATGTATTATGCCAATTAAAGCATTCAACTTTAAGTTTCCACATATTGTAGAAACTTAAACTGTTCATGCTATTTGCTTACCTGTAAAAATTATATGGACCGAAAGTCACTAGCAAAATTCACCTAGAATAGATGCAGTCAGCCTAATGTGTATATCACACAGTAAGTGTTCTGGAAGCACATCACACATGATCACATCTTCATATTCCCCAGCAGATGTAGATTTCACACTGTGGAAACTGGAAACACAAACATTACTTTAGCATAAATTTTCTCAGTCAAATAAATAATATTTTACTATTAAACAGATGGAACGTTCTAATGGACTACTGTTATACTACACCCTCTGGGAACCCAAATGATGAGCTTCGCTATGACCTTTTCTTTAGGTAACTCAAAGTATTAAAAACATTTTTTTTGATACAGTTCAGTTGATAAGTTTAACTTGCCCTCTTTTATAATTATCTTTTATAACGTTTTGTTTCCTGAGCCAGCTGTGATAAGGACCCACAGACCACTGTCCTTGAGAATGGGAAAAGCCAAATGGGTCGCTTTGCCTTTGAAGTATTCCGTTTTGTCAAGCACAAGAATCAGAAGATGTCCACTGTGTTTCTGCACTGTGTTACCAAGCTATGTCGAGCAGATGACTGTCCTATGCTCATGCCAGTGAGACAAACAAAAAACACATATGCACAGAAGAGTGTTTAAACAAAGTGTAATTACAGATTTTTTTTTAAATGGAAAGGATATGAGTGGGAACCTTCTCAGGATCCAACACATTCATCTAATATATAGCATTAGTCTCCATCCCTGGTCCTCAGTATCCACTGTTGGGATGTGTTACATATTCATTAGCCTTTTGAGCCTTTTACTCAAAAGGACTCATTAAGAGAATGTTGAAGATTGGATTTAAGTTTACATGAGGTTGAATGAAGCAGCTCCACAGGATACAAACAGTGGTAGGGTTCAACAGTACTTTCTATTTGATTGGTCTCATGTAAAACTGAGCCAAAGCAAAATTATTAGCATATTTATGTTTATTTATGGATTCATTACAAGTGTTTGAAGCCTCTATTTCTTGTAATTTTGATGTTTATGTCTTACAGATAATGAAAACCCAAAATTCATCATCTCAGAAAATGTACATATTGTGAAAAAGTTACATATTGGAAATTTATGGTGTCAGACTGTAATCAGTGAATTTATTCAAAAAATTCACTGAAATTTCTGGAGCCTCCATGAGTGGTGTCCAAAATTAGTCCTCAAGGACTGGTATGCTGCATTTTAGTTATTTCATTGGTTCAACACACCTGAAACAAAAGATCTTTTGAAATGGGGTAAATAACTGCCTTCTCTCTTCCACACAGAGAGTAAACCAAAAAAGGTAATTGCTAAAGAAGCCATTTGTTCGAAGTGCTGTATGCAAACATTTTCTGAAAACTTGAGTGGGAAAGAAAATGTGCAGTAGGCAAAGGTGCACCAAGAAACAGAGACAACTTCAGCTTTTAGAAAATTAAGTAAAATCCATTCAAGAGTTTGAGGGAGCTTCGCATTGAGTGGACAGAGGCTGGAGTTAGCGCAACAAGAGCCTCTATGAATAGAGCAATATTAAACATGAACTACTTTGACTACAAAAATCTCACCTGGGCTATTGAGAAAAAGGAATAGGATTATTGTTCAGTGCTCCAATGTCCTTTTCACAGTCATTGATGACTTGGAGTGCCATATCATCTGCTGGCTTAGACAGCAGATGATATGGCTAAAGTCCACAGTCAACACCTGGCTTTCCAGGATACTTTAGATTACTTCATATTTCATTGTGCTGGCAAGTTTTAGAGAGATGCTGATTTCATTTTCTAGAAGGATGTTGCACCTGTTTACAAGATGGGAGATACAAACCATGGTGTTACTGAGTTTGATTTGCCAGATAATTGGCCTGATCTGAAGACCATAGAGAATGTATGGGTTATTAAAAATTGGAAGATGTGAGACATCAGACCCAGCAACCCAGACGACTTGATGGCCACCGTCAAAGCAATGTGGCTGTCCACAGCAATTTGGATTTCCATTACAACTCAGCAGAGCCATAGGCTGATTGCCTCCATGCCATGCCACATTAATGCAGCAATTCTTGCAAAAGGGGGGCCAACTAAGTATTAACTGTATAGAAATGAACATGGAAACCACACATTTCTGTTTCAAATATCCTTTTTAATTGAGCTTATGTGATACATTTTCTGAGATTAAATTTTGAGTTTGCATTATCTGTAAGCCATACTTCTAATTATTACAAGTAAGCTATTACAAGTAATCTTATACTTTATAGTAATATCTAAGTTTGACTTTCTGAAGTGAGTCACAAAAAAACAAACTTTAATAATGTTCTGACTGTTTGAGATGTAGTTGTATATTTGTTCTTATCACTACTTATAAAAAAGCACCAATACTCATAATGAAATACACAGATTTTGCTGTGAACTTTAAATTTCATGAATACACATCATGGAAAGCCCTATATTTACATTAAGATGTGAGATTCCTGACTATAGACCAACAAATTATTTTAACTTTTCTATTTTCTGATATAGGAAAATCATTTAATTTCACTACCTTTAAATATATAAAAAAGACAAAAAATCACAACATTCTGCCAATTGATGAATATTATGTTCATCCTAACATTACAACTACAAAAAGAACTGAGTAGGGGTGCAACGATTGCAGTTTTCTGGCCGATCGCTGATTACCGATCTTTTATAAAGCCTAATTACCTATTACAATTTTGGCTGATACCAGTTTTTTGTCTGATATGTTGCTCAATATATGAAGAAAGCTGCTGAATGAGCAACAATGGGGTGACTATTGTTAACTGTAAATGTGCAGACATGACCTGGTCGGCCGGTTTGTCAGTAAAACCTCTCCCATGGGAGAAAAGAAAAGCACAGTGGTTGATTTTTAGACCTTTGTCGAGACTGATAACATTGGTGGAAAGATCGGCTTCACATGTAAAAATTGGCTAATCACCAATCTTCCAAAATTAAGGAAATCAGTACCGATAAATCGGCTGGCCGATAAATCGGTGCACCCTTAGAACTGAGGGGGAAGGTTACGGTTTCAGTTTCCAAGCATCCATCTGTTTGAAGCTCCTGATGGGACTGCTTCATGTAACCAAGCACAAAACACATAAACAATGGTTGCCTTTGCTGTACAAAGATAACATATTTTCTCATCATCAAACTATAGTTGCTGAATCATATTAAATTTAAGTTCAAAAATACTTTAGTGATCGCAAAGGGAACTTAAATTAATTAATGAAACCACATTTATCATACCTGTTTGTCTTAATGGCCACAGTGAGTGATTTTTTTATGTGCTATTTGTCATAGATCTGTGGCAGCAAGAAAAAGAGAGCTATTTCAGAAGGGAAACAATCAAGCAAGTCACCAGGAAATGCTGTTCTGACTGCGGGGCCCATCATCACTCGAAGTGGTACAGACTACTCTTCATCCTCAATAATTTTCCCAACCTGTGTACAGCAATCAACCTGCTCTTTGCAAAGAAGCAGCTCTCAAATGAAAACACAAAGGCTTGTTCTAAACAGTGCACTTCTTTAACATGGTTTCAACTCACTGGAACAAAGCTCAATGAAAATGTGTTTGTTCCAGATAATCTTATGAGTTTAGTTTTTCTTATGCCTTGGGCCTCTCTTACAGCATTGCTAATTTGTGCTAGTGGTACTCCCAGAAAGTTTAGAAAGGGTGGTCAAAAGGTGACCTCTGAAAATCTTGGGGTTATTTAAAGAAAAATACATAAATATAAATAATTTCATGGTTATGGAATAGAGTCTGCAATTTTGAAGTGGCTGCCACTTCACTAAAAAAATATTAAGAAATCTCATTGATTTGGACTGCATATATAGGTTTTATGGATGAATCTAACTGTTAATAAGCATGTTAAAGCAGAATTTTTCAGTTGAGGCAAAGGTCTCATGCAATGGTTATAACTACTGAGACGATTTATGTTTTCATTTAAAAGTATATAGCTTGTCTAAAAGTGTTTTGAGTTGTTAGTTTAGCTTCACGGCTTGATTGTAATTACCTTTTTTTTATTTGCAGAACAAACACCAAGTAATAATTCTCAGCTGGGTAAGCACTCCAACTTGTGTTATTGCTTTGACTTAAATAAACTGTTTAATACGTTTTATCTTGAAGACAATTTTCTGACACATTTAGAAAATAAAATCAACTAAATATTTACAAGAATGAAGTACAGTATGAAACAGAGAAGACAATAAGATATAACTTGCTGTGTTAGTATGTATGTATGTAATTTCATTTACATACATGTCTTACTTGAAAGCAGATTGTAATTTTTTGCAGATTCTAATTTTGAAAATATTACTTTTGACTCTACTGCAGAGTCATTTCAATTCATAATGGGGTCTTGAACTGATTTCCAGAAATCTTATTATACTTTTCCAAAAATCAAATAAAAATCTTGCCAGTGACGTATTTGGTTGTTTTATAACAGAATTAAAACGGGAGCCATCAACGGTTCAAAATACTATGATGATACTCCCTTGACTACTGGTTTTAAAAGGGTGGGGAATGGCTTGTACATCAACTACTGCTGTTTTACACATGCATTATAATAGAAAATGACCATACTGCTGTTTTAGCAAGAGCAAATACAGAATGTGTGCATGAAATATGAAGAGTTAAAAAACTTCTTTGTTTCTTTCCACTGCTGCAGCTCTTCTGAATGCTCCAGAGTTTCACATGAACACAGTGACCAGCATACTCATCTCAGCAGTGATCATTCTGAGTGTTATAAGCATTTGCTTCTTCCTCTTCTCCCTAGTGCTCCCAAAAGGCAGGAGTTCTCCTGTCACTACTGTGTCTGGTGTCCGAAACACGGCGTTCAATTGAACTCTGGAACTCAGCTGAGTGTTGGCAAATAAGCCAACACTCAGCAAGTGGATGCAAAGAGACAAGATACTTTTTCATGTAGTTGTTTACAAGAATAATACAAATGTTAATTTAGAAAACTGTTATGCTGAAAATGAGCATTAATTTAGATATACTGTATAACTTTGTATATATCATAATATGCCACCTCAGATTTGCAGATAATTTCATACACTGGATGACAATGATGGACTGTGTGTTCTATCAAACATCAAGCTCCTTTATACGTATATAACAATCGTCTCTCAGTGGGGAAATTCAGGTGTACCGGCAGCAAATAGATTGCATATTTCTCCATTGATGACTTTGCTTGCAAGCACATTGATGAGGAACTGATCAACATGTGGTCCCCAGCTTGTTTTTTTTGTGACTCCAAGAATGGCTAAACAATGAGTGAAAAGCATTACTGATGTACCAAATGTACCTTTTAAAATAATTACTAATGATTTCTGACATAAAATTGCTGATGAGGAATTTCCTGTGACCTGATGAAAATGAAAGCTGCTCTATTAAGTTCAGTTTTTCTTTAATAGTCTGGGGTGTAGTTTAAGAGGAGCAGTCACATCTTAAGAAAAAAGATTTAAATGAATTACAGACTGGAGAGACAGAACTCAGGGATTATTATTTGTTCAACTCGACAAACCACTTTTAAACATTGCTCAAATGAAGAAAAGTGCTGTTTATTTAGGGCAATTGACATGGAATATAAAGTACAAAACAGAATACAACATATGCATAACATATTCAAAAAGATTTGGTTAAAAGCATACAAAATGTCCATTCCACTTCAACAGTGACAGGTAAGTTGTAACACTGACTTGCCTCTTGTCACTAACCTTTGCTGAAGAAAATACATTCAAATACCTTTTCATAGTGATAGGGAAAGATAATCATCTCTATTTTCAAAGGGTCAAAGTGGATTTCAACTATCAACTTCCAGTCCACTGGAACCTCTCCTAAAAAACAGATGTTAATGCATTTAGCTGTACTGAACTACTTGTGTTCCAACTGAATGAAGTGCTCCCACTTCATTATGTTAACCCTTTCATGCATGAATTATGATCCTTTGTGTCAGGATTTTTTTCCTTTTTTATTTTCTTAAGGCATAAAAAAGGTAGGAAAAAAAAATTGTAATTTTTTTCTCTTTTTTTTAGGCGATTGATTGTAATTTTTTCCAAATACAAAGTTATTTGAAAAATATATCAGTCGTATTGTTCTTTAGGGATTATCTGATGTCACAATATTTTTTTTTACCTTCAAGAGTCGCCTACAGTAGAAGGAGGCACAGGGTCGGTTGGCATGTTTTTTGACTGTCGGCCATATTGAATTCAACAAAAATAATTTCTTGCATTTGTAGCTCATGGCCAGTAGTTGATAGTGTATTTTATGATGCATTAGTGTCCACATCAGTGGACACTAATGTGTGCATTTATAACATAAATGCACAGTGTGCATTTATAACATAAAACTCCATGCGAAGGACAACAAAATGGCTTTTAGATAGCTAGTGACCACTATGCATGAAAGGGTTAAACTGATAAAAACTGAAAGAACTAATTCCAAATTTAATATTTGTAAGAATTTGACCCAGTTTTTCCCAGATATGATGTTTGTCCTTTTTGAAAATTACATTTTGTGATATTATTGTTTAGCCTAATATGTGCTGGTTACATGTAACCTAGTATGTGGCATCTTCACTAAGTTGTAGCAGTGTAGTTGTCTTAGTGCTGCTGTGTTGGATTTGTATCCAAGGAATGACTGATTTAAAAGTGCTTTTGTGATGTAAATTTTAATACAAAGCCAAACGTCCATAACAAAACCTAAACTATCCACTATGAATAGTACAAATAAATGAAATTGTTTTTTTTTTTATTTCTAACCTAACAGTTCCAAATATGTTCTTAAATTATTTTTATGTTGTATTTTGAAAAAGTATTTTCAGTCCTTGCCTCTTCCGTAACTTTCTATCCTCCTTTTAAACAATACACTTAATACAAGTTAATGTGAAAGAACATAGTTTTCATCCCTAAAGATTCAAAATACACAAATCAGGGAACATTCACAATGAATACATTTAGTGTGCTGTCTGAGAATATAATTTGTTCATACGAGCTCTCCGTCATGCAGCACCCAGACCTGACTTTATGAAAGAGTGATCATACGACAAGAGTTATGTAAAAGTAATGTTGAAATGAATGTTTTTGAGCAAAACATTTTAACATCAGGCAACAACTTAGTGATTGAAAAAACATGTATTCAAGTTACTGCATTTTCCGCACTATAAGGCACACCTAAAACCCTTCACTTTCCTCAAAAGCCGACAGCGCGCCTTATAATCCGGTTCGCCTTATATTTGGACCAATATTGAGCCACAACAGATCTAGCAACTTCGGTAAGCAGCCGCCGACTTCATTTTCGCCCGTAGAAGAAGAAACGCGCGGTGCATGCTGGGATAGTTGTCAGAACGCTGGTTTGTAATATATTAATAAAGTTTGACTGACTTATCTACCTACCGACCGTCTAGAATGAGGTCGTCTGCAGGTCATTTAGCACCACGTTCTCCACAAACATGCTGTCTGTGAACGGAGAAGGGTGACTGACCATCGTCCGGCCACGTCCCGGCTCAGTCGCGGAAGGCTCTCCTCGCCAATCGGAGTCGGACTGTTTTGTTGACATTCGCTTTAGTGCAGCACCATGAAGTGGATGCATAATGCAACTCCAGCCTCTACTGTAGCATCTATTCTATGCGCCTTATAATCCGGTGTGCCTTATAGTGCGGAAAATACGGTATGTTTATTTATTAAGCAAAAAAGCATTTCAAATCAAAATAACACTCTAAAATAGTGAAGTGTTTTGCCACATTACACATCAAGGCCTGACTCTTGTCAGACCTGTAGAATTATCAAAATAAAACATTTCTGGCAACAAGCAGCAGGCGGATCTCAAAAAGCAACACATTATTTTCTAATTTGCCCCAAAATTCCAGAAAGAGAGCAAATAGTTATTGGCATCTAACAGGTTGGAAAGTCTTACAAATGCCTTTCTAAGGTTTTGAGACTCCAGTAAACCACAGCTTGAGCTATTAATGACTAATTCAGAGAATATGGAACAACCAGGAAACATTATGGCATAGCTGCATCTCTAGTTACATCAGAACTGACAAAGCATTAAGAAAAGCAAAATCCTTCCATTGAAACAAGGTGATGTGATGGTCTGGGGCTGCTTTGCTGTTTTACCTGACTGACCATATTTTATGAACCAATAAATTCTGATAAAGATCAGAAAATCCTTTAGAGGAATGTCAATGAGTTTGTAATCTTAAGCTCAAGTAATCAAGTTATTAAAAGGAAGGTTTTTAAATGACTTAGCCATGTATGAAGTGAAATCAATAGAGGTGGTCTGGCATTACTGTAAGCAGTCCAATTGTGCTCTAAGTTTTACAACTTGACTAAATTAAAACCTTTCTGGAAAAAATAAGGGTTGGCCAAAGTTCTTCAGAGATTTAAAGATTTATCACCAGTTAGTGGAATCGCCTGATGGCAGTTTTTGTAGACAAAGGTGCAACAGCAGTGATACCTTCCTTGAGGAGGGAATTGGCAGAGATGATGCTTCCATCTACTCCCTCTCCTGCTATTAACTTTTTACTTTCATGAAAATTAAAAATAAGCCTACATTATCTCACAGAGGCGCCGCCAGGAATCTTGGGCCCCCTGACAAAAAATTTGATTGGGCCCCCCTGCACAGCTGATGTTACAATTTTTTGAGTCTATTTGACCGATAAAAAGCGTCACAATTTTAAAGGCTTGCAACTGCCTTGCTTTCTTTCGTCCAATACTAATACTAGCACAATATTCACTGCTAGTGAAATTTACATCCAACAGTCCACATCCAGTATGCAAGTAGGTTACTTAAATTTTTTTCTGTTAGTTTTAGATTACTGAAATGTCTCTCCCCACGAGCAACAGTCAAAAGCAACATGCAAAATAGACATAATCCAGACTTCTCAAAAATCCTATGCGGTTGCATTATATTCAAGCTGTAGTACATAACTTTAATAAAAAATATGTTTTCTCCATATTTGTTAAAGCTGTCACGATGTCGTGCCAGTTTGCTATGAGACAGATAATCTGTGAAAACAATCAATCTCCTCCATCTGCTCCCTGAATTACTAATACTCGCTAAAATAATGCAACATTCTGGTCAAAACAACCAATCAGAACCAGGAGGAGGGTCTTGGTGCCATCAGTCAACCTCATTCACTCATTGCTAAATGTGCTAATGGTGGAAAAACAACTTATCATTACAGGAAAAATTTTTATCTGCTGTTATTGGTAGCTATGCTAACTAGACTGAGCATTAACAACAGGCTCTCGCTAGCTGCAGCAGAGCACAGAGTGAGGGGAGGGAGGATGAGCAGCACCACATGAGATTGTGATTGACAGCACTAAAACTCTCCTGGCTCTGATGGTTGTTTCTAGAGAGCCCTGGGAGAAGGCAGAGGAAATAGATTAGACTATCTTTCGTACTATACTGTCACCATATAATGACAGTTTTAACAAATATGTGAATTTCTTTTTTACATAAAAGTTACATACTGCAACTTTAATTTCACTTCGGAGAGGACGGGTTCGGAGGGATGAGTGTTAGAGCTGCTGCTGACTGACTCAACTGTTGTTACGTGTGGTAAAAGGTTCAGGAACAAGTTAAATATATGAATATGTTGGTAATTTCTTTCCTTAATTCATTAAATGCTAGTGAAAAGGAGGCAAACAGTAGTCTGTAGCTAAGCTAACTGCTAAATGGTTGATAATCTCACACAGTCAACCCACCTCTCTTGGAGAAAAACTGGGTTATAAATTGACATTCTTGTCTTTTTTTCCTCTACACTAGANCACATGAGATTGTGATTGACAGCACTAAAACTCTCCTGGCTCTGATGGTTGTTTCTAGAGAGCCCTGGGAGAAGGCAGAGGAAATAGATTAGACTATCTTTCGTACTATACTGTCACCATATAATGACAGTTTTAACAAATATGTGAATTTCTTTTTTACATAAAAGTTACATACTGCAACTTTAATTTCACTTCGGAGAGGACGGGTTCGGAGGGATGAGTGTTAGAGCTGCTGCTGACTGACTCAACTGTTGTTACGTGTGGTAAAAGGTTCAGGAACAAGTTAAATATATGAATATGTTGGTAATTTCTTTCCTTAATTCATTAAATGCTAGTGAAAAGGAGGCAAACAGTAGTCTGTAGCTAAGCTAACTGCTAAATGGTTGATAATCTCACACAGTCAACCCACCTCTCTTGGAGAAAAACTGGGTTATAAATTGACATTCTTGTCTTTTTTTCCTCTACACTAGACTAGACTAGATGCAATCTGCAGGGTTTTATTAGATCGAAAATTTTTAAACTTTAGTGAATAACTATTTGAGCATAATGTACCGTTTGATAACTAGGATCAGTTGGAATGTGTGATTAAATTGATAGATTTTGTAAAGTGCCTTGAGATGACATTTATTGTGAATTTGTGTTATATAAATATAACGGAATTCAATTCAATTCAATTGAAATGAATTGAATTGGGGGCTGTGCAGTGGTGTGGTTGGTAGCACTGTTAGCTTGCAACTAGAAGGTCCTCGGTTTGACTCCCAACCTGGGGTCTTTCTGAATGGAGTTTGCAGAATCCCCTTATCTTGTTAAAGGCAGTAATGATTTTGCTTTTATTCAGGTTATTTTCATGCGATAATAAAATGAAGCCTTAAATGTAATTATATTTACCAGCACTATGCATATGCATTCTATAAGCTGTAAGTGCTCAGGTTCAAATCTCATCTTCCAATTGGATGACAGTAAATGGTTTTCCTTGAAAATAAATTGCATTTTAAGGTTAGAGAGCAACATGGCGTGGTAATAAAATTATTTGATTAAGTTCTCTTTTTTTAATTAATACAACAAAATAAACCAGAATATATGTGTGCATGTGACCATTGTAAAATGTCAGGCTGATTTAATTTAATCTAGATACAAATACTAATATTTAGAGAAAGTTAAAAGGCTGAACTTCTAAATCAGTGGTGCTCAAGTCCAGTCCTCGAGAGCTACCATCCTGCAACTTTCAGATGTATCCCTGCTCCAACACACCTGAATCAAATGAATGGCTCGCCATCAGGCCTGTTTGGAGCTGATCCCAGTCTGTTGAAGAAAGGGTGCTTCTAAAAGTTGCAGGATGGTAGCTCTCGAGGACTGGACTTGAGCACCCCTGTGCTAAGTCATTTACGATTTGTCATGTTTGTAGCTTTTTAAATTTGTGGTTTTAAGTTAGAAATAACAGACACAAAGGAAACCTCTATTTGTGAAGGGTTTGTTAAACACTAGTTGATATCAGTCCTGACAGCATATGTATTTCTAATATCTAAGATATATATGAAACACACATGCAAACGCAAGGCCAAATGCCTTAAAATAAAGCATAAAGCAGATGTGAATCTGTGCAATAAATAATGCAAATAACAGTATATACAATTGGTCCAATGGAATTAGTCTGAATAAATTTCTTGATATTTGAAATGTTTACTTTACCTTGAAAAAGCAATGATCTTTCATTGCTACCTTAAGTCTTTTCAGAAAGCTTAACAAAAACCAGCTGCGTTTGTTGGAAAACTTTACAAAGTATGATAGATGTGCTAAAAACATTTGGTACTATGGTTAGTAATACAGTCATTATCCTAATAATTAAACACAACAACTAGTTATTAAACACAAAAGTGTTTAACAAGTAGAACACTTTAACTTCGGTATAGAAATCCCAAATGAAATTAATCTGAGTTTGGAGGGGACTTTGCTGCTCAGTATTGTCTAACTATGCACATTTTTTAAAGACAAAGTGTATATTTAATTCCCTACTACTTTCAAGAATACATTACAACAAAAACCAGTGGAAAAAATATAATAACCTCTGAAATTGCTTCAGGCCCATTTCTGATGCAGAGTTGTACCCCTTGTAATGTTGTTCTTTCTTCAGTCAGGCTAAACTTATAGAATGAAAGGATATAGGATGAAAAGATAAATCAAAATGTCTCAGGACTAGGATGTAGCTCTAAGAGTGCAGGATGATGAAGAGAGTTCTTGTGATGAAGCTGCCATTCATCACTTACGCATATACGTTTTTTGTTGTTGTTTTTTTTCTTAAATTCATGGTTTCATATGAGGATCTCAACGATGTCTGTGTCTACCTCTTGTTGGACTGCTGGAGCTGAAGGGAGAGCTTGTTGCTGTGAATGGGTCTGCACAAGGAACCTTCGTTCAAAGGTGCTGCTGTGAAACACTGGAACTTCTACACAAAGATGACAAAAGACAAGAACACATGTAAAGGTCAGACAAAGGTTTTAAGATGAACAATGAAAATCTATTCAGTGAAGTTAACCCTGATCTTTCTTTGGTTTGATGCACAACTTTTATTGTTCATCTATTTTGCCTCAGTCCTTTACTTCAGTGGTGCCCAACCTTTTTATTACAGCGGACCGGTCAAGACTTTGAAATTTTTGTTGCGGTCCGTGAGGGGGAACCGTCAGATAAGGCTTCTGCATGTTGGTGTTCCCGCTAAATCCTGATTTGGGTTGTCTTGGCCTTTTTA
>NW_006800469.1:75144-81067 GCF_000485575.1 Poecilia formosa | reverse complement strand
CCTCCAGACTCAAATAATACATAAAACAGAAACATTTAATTATTTATTGCGCTGCCCGGTACCAATTGGTCCATGGACCGGGGGTTGGAGACCACTGCTTTACTTGATGCTCCCGTACAGTTTTAAATATTGCATAAAAGTAACAATATCTTTGTGTCCAGAAAAACATAAACATACAGTGCTAATAAAAATGGTTTCCTTTCTTGTGAGCAACCTAAGCTGGCACTACCTAATCTTTCAACAAGGTATGTCAAAATATTGACTGAACATTATGAATAGAACAAGATCAGTATGCGACCATTCAAAATTCTACAATAAAACTAAATAATTAAACTTATTTATGCAATGAGTTCATTGAGAAGAACTTTGTTTGAAACACAGTTCTACAAAAAAATCATAAAATCTTTTTTTTTGTAGGATTTTATAATCCTACAAGCTAGCATGTGAGCTGACCTGCTAAGCGATCTGGGATGTAGACCGGGCTGGGGCTTGATAGGCGGGCAGGCAGGGTCATACTCTGCAGGACTGAAGGACAAGGCTTGCTGGCTTCTTGGCTTTGACCCTTGTCAGTCTGTGTGCAGCTGTCCCGGCTGCCTGTCTTTGAGTGACCTGTAGTCATCGGAGTGGTAGAAAGTACGGGGGAAGGGGATGATGAAATGGATTCTGTCCGCAGAGACTCTGTGCGACACTCTGGACCCAGCAGAACTCCTACACAACCATAAAAAATAAAAAAAACGGAAAAAATTCTTGTAGAATTAACAACTGATTTAAGTCCCACCCTCCTCTACCTCTGATTTGTTTCAGTCCAACTTACCTAATGAACCATAGTCTGCTTTAGGAAATAAATGACTCTTCATAGAAACATTTTGTTATTAGTCAGACTGTCTACAACTTTGGAGTGGAAACGTAAAGGAAATAAATTGGAATCAGCTTTTTAAACATTTCAACAATAAAATGACATTCTATTCTTGCAGCCCTAATTTGGGAGTTTCCTTTTGGTAAGTACACTAGGTGCAACAGTTACTTAACTGTCCAGGATTATGACCACTATACCAACCTGAAACCATTATATCAACATGCCTGTCCAGGAGACGAAACTGTACCAGTCTCACTATATTTTTGCATTTCACATTGCTAACCCAACTCCATATGAAGTATATGACTCCACTTCTCTGACTGGAAAATAGTTAGCTCTTGACACAGGGTGATGTGTGATGTTTTGCATATTGCTTATCTAACTTGCTAACAGAAAGTATCTCTCTCTTTTGTTTTATCATTAAGCTGAGCTATTGGCTCATAGATGGAGCCACCTTAGTTTCTAACGAGAAAGAGAATAAAAAAATTACTACATATGTATACATTATAACATAAACCTACAGAAGAAATATAATAACCAATAAAATTGTTTCAGGCCCATTTCCCAATCAATATTTGCACTATCAGAGATCAATGGAGACTTCCCAAGATCACTATGAAATTTCTACTCCAGAAAAACAATTGGTCTTTGTGGTATTGAGAAAAACAACATATTTATGTTCTTGTGGAATATACAAATACACTTTAAACAACAGAGATGTTCCTTCCTAAAAAGTTAAGTCAGAGCTGTTGATCTTGACTTTATAATATTAATGCCTTTTTAGAGTATTTATGACCATGGTGATGTAGTGGTATGCAATTTCTTTGTAGTATTGAGACATAAATGATAAACGTATTGTATGTTCTCCTATATAATCTTATTTAATAACTTGTTTATATTCATTTTATTCTCAGTGCTTTGTAAATTGATGAGGCTAAAACAGTTAATTTAATTTCCAATTCAGAGCTCAAGTTTGATCTGTCGTAAATTAGAAGAAAAAGAACAAAATGTTTATACCGAGGCTTCCCTTCCAGCTGGCATCCTTGCGCTCCTCAGTGATTGGTGAGCTGCTAAGCCCAAGGCTGTGTGAAAGCAGTCCTGAACCACTTGGACCAGTGTTAGAGATGGACATCAAGGATTTAGAAGGCCGCATGGCAGATGGTGCATCAGACTTCATGGGTTCTTTCCTAGAGCGCTGATGAAGAACCTTTATCATGGCATCTTTCTCAATGATCTGGGCATGAAGATTCTTTATCCTGCATTAATGAGGAATTAACTTTGAGTTAGATTAGGATGCAGAGACTATACAGCTGCATGGCAAAAAGTGTCAGAGTGGCAAAAACAAAACAAACAAACAAACAAAAAAAAACGAGAACTCTACCACACTAACAATATGGTTGTTCAAAATCAGGAGAATTGCCTATTCACAGTGTGCCTTCTCTGGATTGTTTTTAATGCTTCATCAGATTCATTTCCAGAAATGGTACTCCATGAGCAAATCTTGTCCTTCTGACTACTCTGACTCAGGATAAATGCTAAGCCCAATGGAGGCCAGTTAATCTGGCTTCATACTCTGTCAGTTCAGTTGTCAAATTTTAGGGGGAGAAATTAGCTCAGCTCAGCAACTAAGATTCTGGGTAAAGCAATGCACAGAGCTAATATGCTATTAGGCCGCATGGCAGCATTCTCTCATCCAGGAGAGAATGCTGCAAATCAATGACTTGAGGCTATCTGCTAGGTTTCCTTAAAGAGAAACCTTGTAAACTAATATGAATAATTATCTGAGCTCAATGTACTATTTGATAACTAGGATCAATTGGAATGTGTGCATGGTAGGGGTTGAACGACTTCATATTTTTAAAGGAGGACTACAACATGATAAAAGTCACATGGACGTCGACAAGTTGCAGTGACGTCATAGAACGTAAGCACAAAATGCTTAACAACAACTTAGAGGTTTTATCAGTTATATTCACCGCAAATAGTGATAAAAAAAACCGCATTTACTAAGTCTATTATGCAGAATTAAAAGAGCAAGAAACAGATCGTTCTTCGTGAGCAGCGGAGAAAAGTTGCACAAAGTTGGGTCTGACTTTTTTTTTTTAAACATCGGCTGAGACTGATGATCGCTGGATAGCTACACATGTACGAGTCAAATTATTACACTGACCACAATTGTGTTCTTGGAACATCACAAACCAAACTTATTATGAATGGATCCCGTTTGGTTTCCTTTGAATTCTGCGCTGCCGTCTGCTACCTCGGTAAAGCTTCGAACAGCCAACCCGCACAAGATATTCACGTGCGCGACTGCTCAAGACATTATGGTAGACCCGTTTACATGCTGCTTTCACAATAAAAGCGCACATCCGGTCTATGTTTGATCCAGCCGCTGCAGTTGCAAAAAGAAATAACCAGTGACGTGCGGTCAGGAGAGGCAGGTGAGGCAGAGCCTCACCTGTCATCATGGAAAAATAAATTATAACAATAAAATCATTTATATTGCTATTTTCACCCTGTGGTTTGTACTATAATGTATCTATTTTTTACTTAGCTTAACCAATTCTGATTAGTTTTTTCTTCAAAATCGCTGGATTTTCGCATTTTCCCATTCAAATGCTCAGAAGCAAAGCCACTGAGGCAGCAGTGAGCTGAGCCTCACCTGGGACTGATCAACCTCTGGCTAACTGCACTGGCTGCCTTTCTATGGAAGCATGTTCGTCCTGTCTGTAGCCAGCAATAAAATGGCTAAAACATTTAATATATGGACTGATTTTCCATAATTTAGCTTATGTGTATCGTGTTTTGTGTGAGGAGGAGCGATCAGAAACTACAGAGAACAGACTCGAGGTGAGGCAGGCAGTTCTCTTGCCCCATGGCAGGGGGCGCTCATGATCCCAGATATTGTGACTCCACAACTGCAGCGTAAGACACAGTGAGCTAGCCAAGGAGCTAGCCACACAGTAAATAAGTAAAGTACAGCGATTTATTTGTTTTCTCCTCTCTTCCGACATCAACATGAAAGACTACATTTCTACACTTAAACAGTTTTCTAAAGTGGATTTTCAATTGAAGCAGGAGATNGCTGCTTTCACAATAAAAGCGCACATCCGGTCTATGTTTGATCCAGCCGCTGCAGTTGCAAAAAGAAATAACCAGTGACGTGCGGTCAGGAGAGGAAAAATAAAATATAACAATAAAATCATTTATATTGCTATTTTCACCCTGTGGTTTGTACTATAAAGTATCTATTTTTTACTTAGCTTAACCAATTCTGATGATTTTTTCTTCAAAATCGCTGGATTTTCGCATTTTCCCATTCAAATGCTCAGAAGCAAAGCCACTGAGGCAGCAGTGAGCTGAGCCTCACCTGGGACTGATCAACCTCTGGCTAACTGCACTGGCTGCCTTTCTATGGAAACAAGTTCATCCTGTCTGTAGCCAGCAATGAAATGGCTAAGAAACATTTAATATATGGACTGATTTTCCATAATTTAGCTTATGTATATAATGTACAGTGTTTTTTGTCACCAGCTGTGTGTGTATCGTGTTTTGTGTGAGGAGGAGCGATCAGAAACTGCAGAGAACAGACTCGAGGTGAGGCAGGCAGTTCTCTTGTCTCATGGCAGGGGGCGCTCATGATCCCAGATATTGTGACTCCACAACTGCAGAGTAAGACACAGTGAGCTAGCCAAGGAGCTAGCCACACAGTAAATAAGTAAAGTACACCGATATATTTGTTTTCTCCTCTCTTCCGACGTAAACATGAAAGACTACATTTCTACACTTTAACAGTTTTCTAAAGTGGATTTTCAATTGAAGAGGAGATAATAACTAAAGGAAAACCAACACCGGAGCTGAAAGTTTTGCTTCGAGACAGTTTGATGATTCTCGAGTAGAAAAGACATGCCGAGGATAGACTTGGCTTTGGATGAACGGATATTTTTGTGCAGAATTAGCGGTGCATGGATTTCATTGATACATAAAGGTAAGACAGCAATAAGATGTTTTTGTTTAGTTTTTTAATGAAATGTGCGTTTTGTGGGCTACAATTTGTCTAAGTAATTCAGTAAAGTAGAAGCGGGAGCTAATCTATCACAGCAATTATTTATTAATAAAACATTAAACCTAAAACGTACTACAACAACAGACTGAATGTTCTGTTCTGTGTGCAAAATTCTTGAATGTTTTTTGGTGTTAAATCCTAAAACATGAAGTGGCATTGTTGTCAGTTGCTATGACGAGTCTGCATAGCTTGGCGAATACAGATCACTTCGCTGTGGATCATAGCACGAAATTAATACCTACATTTTTAAGTTTCACTGAGTTAACGCGGCTATGGATGACATGTAAAAGGTTAGTCTTTTTGCCCCCCAGCGTTGTATGCATGTGGGAAATTTCCGTAGGACCAATAACATGTGTGGTGTCTAAGTCATAAGTCAGTGCCTCACCTCACCGCACGTCACTGGAAATAACGTATCAGAAATAACGGGACATTACACAATGCTGAAAAACTCTGTTTCCAACGATTTCTCTCACTTCTAGAACACAACCAGAAAATGTCCACCAGATCTGATGTATAATTAAAAAAAAAAAAGCCTTTTAAAATAAGACATTTTTACTTTTGTATTCAAAATAAATAGAAAATGTAGTGAAGAGCTGTCTCACTCGCACCTAGGTGTCTCTAAACATATACATCTAAAAAAATCTCACTAAATACATATTATTATATCATCTTATTTATATATACGTACATACAAATTTTTCTGTTACATACATCTCTCTCTCTCTCATAACAGAAAATTTTGTTATTTCACTGGTTACAGTTTTTTTTTTAGCAATGGGCATGGAAACTAAGCGGGGGGAGTGCTTTTATAATAGGCTTGGTTGACATTTTCGGGTTGTGTTCTAGAGGTGTCACTCTGTCACCCAGAACTGAGAGAAGTCAAGCTTATTGCTTAAGAGTTTTCAAGCAATAAGCACGGCAACTTAGGGGAAAAATAGTAAAAATGTGCTTTTTTAGTAGGCCTTTATTTTGGAATTACACTTCAGATCGGGTTGACATTT
>NW_006800469.1:50643-75020 GCF_000485575.1 Poecilia formosa | reverse complement strand
GTTTTTCAGCATTGCACGATGTACCCACTTATTTCTGATACATTATTTCTTTTTGCAACTGCAGCGGCTGGATCAACCATGAACAGGATGTGCGCTTTTATTGTGAAAGCAGCACGTAAATGGTTGTACCATAATGTCTTGAGCGGTCACGCACGTGAATATCTTGTGCAGGTCGGCTGTTCGGAGAGCCGGCTGGCTTTACCGCGGTCACCTACCGCCGCTGCTCCTCTGCCTCTCTGCCCCGACAGGGTCGCAACTACATATTATTCAGGTGGATGCGAAAACATAAATCCCTCCTCCCCACCCCCACCCCAAGGAAGGTACGTCAGGGTGAAAGAGCGTAGAAAACATACGCTCGCTCTGCCCCCTGAGACGAAGACACGTGAAAGGTGAAACTCGCTTATGTGCGCGAGGTGAAGGAGCGTAAGGGCGCGCTGAAGTGTATACGAAGACATCATCGGCGCGCCGCCCCCTCCAGACGGGGTTTTGACGCCCCCTCTGGTGCAGCGCCCCTATGCATTGCATGCGCTGCATACCCACTTTTTGCGCCACTGCGCCCCGATGCGCAGCAGGAAACTCCGCTGAATCAGCACCGGCTCTCTGACTCTGCGGGATGAACCAACATGCAGACTGTGGCAGAGATCGCCTCTATCAGATCCTCAAGATGAAGCTTGAACTTCGTTTCCAGATTTTGTCAAATAGTATTTTTATAAGAGCGTAAAGCTGCCAGGTTAGAAGCTTCAACACGCAGGGTGACGCTGATCAGTTGGAGGAATAAAAAAGCCCGACATTACGACTTATTTTTGTACATTACTCCGGTAGTATTTTATTGTTACTTTTTAAAGGATTTTTTCGGCACTAGTTTATTTGGCAGCAATCTGACTGTAAGGGGGCAGAGAGAATGCAACGCCCCTATTCCGGTAACCTTTGCTGAAATTTGCAGTTCCTCTTTGATAAATTATTTACATTTTTATATAACTTGAGCTATCTGACAGACTCACCTAGTTCACCTTCTTTCATTTTCTTGGAAAAATGAGTTTTGTGACATGATTGCGTCACAAAACTCGAAAAAATTTAATCGAGTGGCCCAGTAAAAAGTCATTGCAGAGTAAAGAATAGACTAGTCAGCTAGTTGGTGCGACCCCTACTGTATGGTTGAATTAAAATTAGTTTTTTGTAAAATGCCTTGAGACAACATTTGTTGTGAATTGGCAATATACAAATAAACTGAACTGTTCATCAAAGTTGTTCTTTTTGTTTTCTATTTTAAATAGTTTGTTTTTAATTTTATTGCTTATATTTTTGTAAGATGATGTGGATAATCGTGTGATCATGTGAAAATTGATTATCATTATTAATTGTTGCTGAAAACAAACTCAAGCAAGGGCTGTAGCCATGGTTATCCAGAGAGCTGGTGGGAGCTTTCTGAAGACTTATGCTAATTTGCAGTTCATCTCAAATTAGGATTTATAAAAGGCAATGTGTGTCTGCACACAGTTTCATGAGTTAGAATTGTTTTGGCAAGTTTCAGTAATTCTCCCTACTGAAAACTTTCAGTCCAAAAATTATACACTTTTCTATGAATGAGGATTCAAATTTCATTTTTAACACCTTGGCATCTCCCATGGCATTTTCCACAGCATTTAACATCTTGGACCATGTGACCAAAACAACTTATCAGGCATTGCTGTGGATAATTTTGGACTGAGAGGCAGGCAACTCAAATATTAAGCTGAATGCAGCTCAATATTTGATGGGCCAATGACTCACATGTATGTGACTTCAATGGTCCTATATTTGAAATTGTTCTGATTCGAAGACGTAAGCTTGCTACTCCCAACCAGTACAGAATGAGCTGCATGAAATTTCTTCAAAATACAAGAGAAGTCCAGTTATCTTCTATTTTAAGCACATTTTAAAGCCCAGAATTAATTTACATGTGCTGTACCCAACCTGCTCTCCATATCGAGACAGCGACGATTGGCCATTAGGATCTCTTCTTCTTCCTTCTGAATTCGAGCTTCAACAGAAGTGTCATAGCTGTTGCTTGGAGAGTGGTTTATCCCTGCTGCAGATGTATCCCTACAGCACAAGAGACACATTTTCAAAAACAAGCAGAAGATGATAATCTTGACCAGAGGTCTTTATCTCAAGTTCTCAAGGAACATTGTGCTGCAGCTTGTAGATGTGTCTCTGGTGCAACACATTTGAATCAAATGGCTGACTCACCTTTCAGTATGTAGTCAAGTTATGAAGAATCCTGTTGGTGACTTAATTTTTTGACTCAGGTGTGCTGAAGCAGAAACGCATCTAAAGGTTGCAGGGCACCGGCCCTCGAGAACTGGAGTTGAAGACCTCTGATGTAGACTGAGCTAGATTGATCATTTGGTTTAATTAGTTTGTTTATTGTTTTTCTTATTTGCAGATGTACACAACAATAATATAGTAAGTGAGAACCTTCCTTTCATTTGCAAACTAATGCACAATGAACCACCATGGATTCAATGTTCAAACGCTTGTTCTATGAACGTCTCCATAGAAAACAAAGTCTGGACACAAAGCTGGTGAAAAATCCAGTGCTGGTTTCAGAAGTTTGCATATCAGAGAGAACAATGTCAGGTGGGTAAATCTCAAATAGACATTTTGAGGAGACAGACAAATTGCTTACATTTTATACTATTAGATTCTGCCGAATTCCCACACAACAATTCCTATTCAGCCTAGATCATATTACTGATGTTCCTATTTGGTGGTACACAGCTCAACATTTGTTATCTTGTAAATAAAAAAGTGTATAATTTCAGCTATTGTAAACTATGATTACTTTACTTTCCTAAGCATTAGCAAATTATTGTTTACTGAAAAGTTTAAGCAAATTACTGCTAGTAACACTAGCCCAAGTCAGCAGTAATGGGGCTTTTTGGGAACATGCAAGAGATAAAAATTAACATTACAAAAAAAGAAACAATTGCAAATATTGCAAGTGAATATGGAAGAATATTTGTTTCCAGAAATCACAATACTATTGGAACCTTCCTAGTTAAAATTGTTCCTTCAGGATGAAAATCAGGCACCTGAATTTAAAAGTGTATGTGTTGAGAAAACCCACAATACATTTTTGATTGATTATTTAGAAAGGTCTTACTAAATTGGTATACTATGTTAATTCCAAATATAAATAAGAACTGTTAAAAGTATTCTTAAAATAATAAATATTTATTAAAATCAGATTTTTATTTTATATCAGATTCGTATTTTATATCAGATTTTTATTTTTTAGATCACTTTCTTTGTTGAAGTATAACACTTATTTTCTATCAGAAACAAAGTTCTTGGTTGGAAAAATAATCCTTTTAAATGGAAAATTTGTCATGGGTATTAATAGGCTCTTGGCTAGTTGTGCACTAACCCGTTAATGTGTGGTTCGGTTCTACCCATGGTAATGAGCTTCTTCGTTATACGGTCTGTTCCTTACTATTGTGGGCAGAACGTTAGTATTTCATGTGAGTGTTTCATACTGTCGGCGCAAAACTGTTGCTCCGACAGAAAGCTGACTACAGCTGCACCATTTCTCTCTGCTTTACTGCTGTTCATTCTTCGGAGAGACCAGCTGCTTACTGCGCTACAAAACTTAAAGCATGTGTTTCTGGCGATGCTCCTGATTAAACTCATAATATGCTCCTCTGAGCACCTCTCTGATAGCAGATGCTATGTAAGCTCTCCACAGCTAATATATAATATTGTTTTAGAGTTTGCTGTGAGGTAATCATGAGCCAATCAGGGAATGGTGCCAACTGTCAAACAAATCACTTCAGTGCCATACCTGGCTCGGTGCGGCTAGTACTATCCCTGAAGTAGGTACAAAAATCAGAGAACAGCCAGCCAGAGCCGAGTCAGATCTACTAATGGAAAATTATTCTGGCTGGGTTGGACCAGGATAAACAGGTTAGAGATGGTCTAATGGAAAACTACCTAATGATTTGGCTTAACTCCAGCCGATTGACAGAAAGGCTACCAGTTTTTTTGCTCTCTATTCATCTTTTGTGAATGTCCACAGAAGTCCAGGGAGGGGATTGTCATTTCATCATGACTGTGTAATTGTCAGTTACTTAAACTCAGTATTCTGACATCGCCGTCAGATTGAGGGGAAATCAGAATTTGAACTGTCTACATAGTTTTTCATGAGCTTTGGCAAGAGTCAGCTTGTGCATTACTTCCAACTTATGGTGCAAACTAAGCACCATAAATTGTCATAATGTTGTAAAACAAGACAGTCAAGATAAACAGATTTTCATATATACACAAAACTAAATTCAGGCTTGAAACCTGATGCTGTCTTCAACTTGAGAAATCTCACCTCTGCATAGCAACGGACGCGGCAGCATCCAGGGCAAACTGCCTCATTACACTTTCCTCTAAATACTTCTGCTCCCATTTAGTCATGTCAGCCTCCAGAGCCAGAATGCGCTCCTCCTTCTCTCTTAGGTGCTCCATTAGTGCTGTGGCATTGTACTCTGATGTCACCAAGCTGCTGCTCTGTGAGGTTCCTTGACGCTGAATGGCATGATTAACACATGAAGATTGACGGGAAAAAAAAAACATGCAGAAGACATAAGAAAAACATTTTCTAAAAGTTCACACGTTCATCTCCGATAGTGTCTGTCTGAGGTAGTATACAATTAATTTTAATAGCTCTAAACTCCATCATTGTTATCAATATTTTGGTTTTGCTAGTTAAAATCTGAACAGCAGTATTTTGGACAGCAGTGGGTTCAAAACAGCTTAATCTTTGCAATCATTATCAACTGAAAAACACTCAGAACACTGAAAATTTAAAACTCCTAAAATTACATGGACTTAAGTAATCATGACATTGCTCCAACAAAAGGCTGCAAGCAGACATCTATGGAGCTAAAACAGTCTCATAATTCACAAATACACAGGACGAGATTCACAGAGAACAAGACTCACATTTGTATTTTTGATCCAAACACAAATATATCTTGATTTACAAGTCTGTGAGCTGCGCTGCATTTGTGTGTGAATTTTGAGACTAACATCTCAATCCACAAATGTCTTTTTTTTTAAAATACATGGTATATCTGATTGAATGATCAGCAACCAAACAGATGGCCTCCTTGTTTAAGCCAATCACAATAGGTTAATGTGATTGGCTGAAATATGGGTCCGTTTATGTGATTGGCTGTAACAAGGAAGTTGGTTGCTGATTATCCAATCAGATAGACCATTTATTAAATAAAGACATTTGTGGATTCAGACATCAGGGGAGTCTCAAAATTCAAATGCTGCTGCACAAATCACAAGCCAGAAAGAAACTTGGAAATCAAGATATATTTGTGTTTGCATCAAAAGTACAAATGTGAAACTTGTTCTCTGCATTTGTGAATCTCAATCTGTGCTTTTGTGAATTATGAGACGGTTTTAGCTCCACAGACATCAATCATTTACAATTTATCAAAGTTAAAGCTGTAGACGGCAATACTCTATCCTGGTTTCCCAGAAAAGAAATGCTGCAGCTTGATACATAGATTTTGTTAAGACTTATTATTGCAAATACTGCACAAGTACTCTTAATTAAGCATATAAATCAATAGTTATTTTTAGCTAAAAGCTAGCAGTGAAATATCACAATGTTGATACAGAACTGTGGAGATACTTTAGGAATACAGAATTGTGAAATGGTTACCTGCTGCAGACGTAAAGACTCCAGCTCTCTTTCCAGTCTTGTACGAAGACGGTGTTCTAGTTGTTCTCTCTTCTCACATGCTGCTTGGAGCTGAGCCAGAGCCTGTTGCATCCTTTCCACTTTCTCCACATAAACTTGTTTTTTTTTAAGCTGCAGATACATAGAAACACACATTCCTTTTAAGTAACTGTCGATGACGCTTTTAATGTTTTGTTCTCTGCCACAGTAAAATAAAAGGCTGATAATCAGCCATCCTCTCCAGCAGAGTGTGAGACAAAGTCATACAACTTATTAAAATATTACTTTCTCCAGATGTTCTTATCTATGTTAGAGGTGTCAAAACGAAAATTTGACGGTGTAGAAATGAACTTAATGAAGGATTGACCATCACAGATTTTCATTATCATAACTGTGTGTACATGTACAATGGTGCATTTCAAAAGCATTGTAAAGTACCTATTCAACTTTTTCCCAACAATCTCATTGTATTTTTTTAATGTTTTTTTATGTTTGGACCCACACCAAGTTGTGGTCTGAAGTGGAAGGAGAATGCTACTAGGCTTTCAAAATATTTTGAGAAGTCTGAAGACTGTCAATGTTTCTGTATTCCAACCACTTGATAGCGAGCTATCAAGTTTAACCACATAGCAAGCTGTCAAACTACCCAAAGAGTTTTTCAGGAAATTTTCTTCAAAACTCGTACCTATACTGAAGTCAGTTTATGATGAATCCTTGGTAAATGGAAAGCTGTCAAAAAACTATAAACTCAGTCCCACTTAACCCTTGTGCGTGCGAGGACTGAGGCAAACGTAGAGGACAATGGAAAATGATACAAGTTTTACGTGTGTGGGATCGGTAGGACCCCATTTCTACATAAAAAGGGTTAAAAAGGATAAGGACCCTGTTCATTATAGTTCGTGTAGGCCAGTCAGTCTTATAACAAATCCTGTCGTAACGCTCTGAGAGTGAATGGGGACGTTTCCATGTTGCGGCGGAAAATTACATCGGGGATGAAGCAAGTGAAAATGCGTCAGCACAACGAATCTCATGTGGTATTTAAAAAGCAAGTACTTGACGAAGTTTGGCTATATCGAGGCTCGATGCAGGAAAAAAGGACATCCGGAGCGGTCAGNACTTCACACCAAGCCTCACAACTTCAGCAGATCTTCCAGAGACTGTCTCCTCTCTTTTCTCCTAATCCAGGCCGGACAACTCTGATTGAGCATGCAATTCGACTGAAAGAGAAGCAGCCAATCCGTCAACGCCCGTACAGGGTTCCACAACAGTTGGTGGGGCAGCTGCGAGATGAAGTCGAGACCATGCTAACATCAGGTATTATTGAACCTTCAAACTCTGAGTGGTGCAGCCCAGTAGTCATCGTGTGTAAGAAAGATGGCTCACTGCGGATTTGCATTGATTTCAGAAAGCTTAATGCAGTTTCAGAGTTTGATGCCTATCCCATGCCCAGGGTGGATGAGCTGCGGATTGGAAAAGCCAAGTTCATTACCACCCTTGACCTGTGTAAAGGGTACTGGCAGGTTCCATTGGAGCCCTCAAGCAGACAGTACACAGCATTTCGTACTCCTTCTGGTCTTTTCCAGTTTACTGTGATGCCATTCGGCCTGCATGGTGCTCCGGCCACCTTCCAGTGGCTAATGGACAAATTACTGCGAGGAAGTGAAGACTACAGCGCTGCTTATCTAGATGATGTAATCATTTATAGCAGTAGCTGGAAGGAGCATGTCTCAGATCTAGAAAGAGTGTTGGAAAAGATTGGAGGAGCAGGATTGACACTTAACATTTCAAAGTGTGTTTGGGCACAACAGGAGACCAGATACCTGGGTTACCAGCTGGGGAAAGAAGAGGTGCGACCACAGATGGATAAGGTTGAAGCGATCCAAAAATGCCCTCGTCCCCGAACCAAGAAGGAAGTGCAGTCATTCCTGGGTTTAGCTGGCTGGTATTGAAGGTTTGTGCCTCATTTTGCTACACTTGCTTCTCCACTCACAAGTTTGACAGCTAAAGACCAGAAGAATCCTGTTGTGTGGACCAAGGAGTGTGAAGCTTCCTTTAACACTCTGAAAGCTCATCTATGTTCATCTCCTGTCCTCCGAAGTCCTGATTTCAGTAGGAGATTCCTGGTCCAGGTAGATGCATCCACAGTTGGCCTAGGAGCTGTTCTGGCTCAAGGAGACCCTAGGGAGGAGCAACCCATACTCTACCTGAGCCGCAAGCTGCTACCTCAAGAGGTGAGGTATTCTGTGGTGGAAAAAGAAGGCCTGGCCATTAAATGGGCTCTGGAAAGTTTCAAGTACTATCTGCTGGGCAGAGAATTTGATTTGGAGACAGATCATTGTGCCCTGACCTGGATCAACACCATGAAGGACAGTAATCATCGTCTAACTAGGTGGTATTTGTCCTTGCAACCTTACAAGTTTACAATCTGTCATAGGAGTGGCAGACTTAATAAAGTGGCAGACTTTCTTGCTAGGTTGCCGAATTTCGCCAACCTTGGAGAGGAGAGGGGTGGTGTGACGGAGGAGCCGTCACGAACCGGGACTTAATTAGGAGTCTGTGTTAATATGCGCACATACATACTCACAATCGCTTACTTCTATTAAAGGTTAAACTGATGCGGTTCATCGTGGGTGCACACGCGGGGTGTTCCTGCTTCAGTTTGCATCCATCCTAACCTGTTTTCACTTCCAAACACTTTCCCAGTTTTTGTTTACAAGCAGAGTTATTTCCGGGTGTGGCGCGCCAGGAGTCAGGTGATGATGTCATCGGAACATACCGAGTGTTCTCTATTAAATTGATTATTGTATTTTTGATTACAAGTTTATTTATTTTCCTTATTATTATGATTTATTTTGTATCCTTTAAGAGTTCATTTGAGTTAGAAGTAATTGTTTTGTTTGCTTGATTGGTCTTTCTGTGGGCGGAGCCTGTGGCTTTAAAAGCGGGGCTCTGCGCCACAGGGAGGCAGTCTGTGGCTAGACTCCTGCCATATCACAGTGAAGGTGATGGACTCTTACCTTGAAGGTACTGTTGTTTTGTCTGTTTTTAACCTGCCTGGACGTCTCTGTGTATATATTCTTCACCTGCCACCTTTTTGCTCACTTGAAGAACTGAATAAATGTCACTAAAGTGATCTCTGGCCTTGGGCAGTCATTTTTTTGTTTGTCCAAGCATAAGAGAATCCTGTCACAGGGTTCATCACACTAAGTAACTCATCTACCAGCTATGAACCGCCACGACTTGCTCCGCCACCAGTTTGTTGAGACCGGGATGAATGAAATTTATTGTGCGGGTCGTTCGTTAAGCTACACTTACACTGTAACAATTAACTACTCAGTCGCCCACTGTGTTCAGTGTATCTGCTTACTTATATAAATACTCCAGCAGTGCTCTTCCCGCCATTCGCTTTCAACCAGCAGCTCCCGGAGGAGAAAGGCTGCCGTGCTCCAGGCAGTCATTTTAAGGATGCTTATTGGTCCCCCAAAAACCTGAGTGAAGTTGGCCCCCCCACCTTTTTCAAATCAGACAAAAGTGGTGTCAAACGTTTGTGCTGGTTTTGCAGCAAAATTTTTCATTTGTGCCACTATCATTTTAAAGATATAAAGAAATGTTTCTAGAGGCCTGACAACTAGCCTGACAGAGGCTAGTTTTCCCCTATGAGTGGAGGTGAAACACAGATATTAAGTCAGGTAATAGCTGTAAAATTTTTTGGTTCACTAAAGTATTTAATTTATTCCTGAGCAAATGGGTTTGACTGACCCTAATGCTAAGCCTTCAAACATAGCAGTTTAACTTAACTGTAATGTCTTACTTCCTGAGATCTGGAGAGTATTTGAAAATGAATAATTTGCTTACATTCCTTGCTATACACGTTTAAACATTTTATAATCAAACAGATTTATTTTTTACTATGGAACAGCCTTTATTACAAAAGGTGAAGAATAATACAGAAATAGAGTAAAAAAACAAACAAAAGTCCGTTTTTTTTTCCTTCGCCGCTCTGTGCTTCACATTGTCATGGTTGCTAAGCAACATAACACCAAGATGGAGGCTAGGCACCTAGCCGAAGGCTACAACTTCTCTCTTTTGGTTGTCCATATTCGTGGCCTTATCTTCCGTAGAGCGGGCCGTTTCTCACATACATAATGAAAGGACAGACGCCTAATGGACCGCTCTCGTCTTATCAATACATATTTATATAAATATAAACATAAATAAATAATGATTAATACTGAATAATATTAAGCTATGCATGTTTAGCAAACACACACACATCTATATATATATAGGTTTTTTCATGTTTTCCACGAGTTCCAGCTTAAGAGTGATTGGGACCAAAATCCAATGCGAGATTCATCCGTGCTGTGCAGTGAATCTGTCTCTCCTTAAAGACATTTCTCCCTTCTTCCTCACATCGTGTCTTTAGGAAACCTTCAAAACAAAAACAGGAGATTTGGGAGGTGTCTTACTTTGACAGAGTGAAATAAATAATAGCCATTGCCACCTTTGTAAACTTTGCTGCTGAATGTTATAACATGCAACATTATGATTTTTATAATATATATTATATTGTTTCATTTCTATAGTAGGAGTAGGCTCTTCTAAGTCAATGTTAGAGAATAACTGAAACTTTTTAAGATAATAGCGGTTAGCTTTCAGAGTGGGGGCTGAACACCAAGCACTATATAGCGCTATGCCATCTAGCATTAGCTAGTATTTCGCCGGTGAACATAAATACAGTAAAGTAATATTCTAATCACAAAATATATACAATTGTTTGCATCTCTTTTTTTGTTTGCTGCATTTAATTTGTTTGTGTCTCTTTTTTTGTTTGCATGTTTTCTCTGTTGCTGCACATTTGCACCTGTCGGCCACCGTACGCTAGAGACCAAATTTTGTATGTACAATTAATCCACTCATTTTCAATTTTTAAATCCTCCCATTTTTTTCCCTCCATAAATGGCATCGTTTCAAGAGGTACCAGTGGGCATGCATTTTTCTCCAGACCAATCCAGTTCGTCTCCTGATCCTGTACAAGCCACTCGACCACAACACGAAGTTGTGCTGCCCAGTAGTACAGTTTCAGATTAGGCATACCAAGGCCCCCTTTTTCTCTTGGGCTTAACAATAATTTCTGTCTGATTCTTGGTTTCCTCCTTTGCCAAATAGTTATTAATAATTTTATCCAAAATTTTAAAAGTGTGGGCAGGTATCCAAATAGGTAGTGCCTGAAATAGATACTTTAATTGTGGAAGTAAATTCATTCTCACTGTTTCTATTCTGCCCTGTTTGGTCTGGTTTAATTATTGTGTGGATACATTTTTTAATTCGATTTGCCAGTATTGTAGTTAAAATTTCCAAATCATAGCAGAGCAAAGTTATTGGTCTGTAGGACGAGCAATTTATGGGGTCTTTGCCTTCTTTGGGAATTATAGATATTATTGCTTCTGGCCAAGACTTTAGGGGGTTCTTATTTGTGAGGGTGTAATTAACTACTCTTTGTAATAGGGGCGTGACCTCAGCTTTAAAGTATTTATAAAATTCCACAGGGAATCCATCAACTCCTGGCATCTTGTTCTTAAAATTTTTTATGACCTCCTCAATTTCCTGTTTTGTGATTGGATCTCTCATTGCCCTGGCATCATTTTCAGTTAAGTTTGGTAACTTAATTTTACTCAGTTGACTCTTAATCTTCTCTATTTTGCTGTCTATCTCTTCTGAATCATAAAATGTCTCATAGTACGCTGAGAAAGCTTCTGCAATGTCTTTAGGTTGGGACAGTATTTTCTTTGTAAAAGGATTCATCATCTTTTCCACTGTGCAATCTGCCTGTTTCTTAAGCAACTGAAATGCTAGTAGCCTGCTGGCCCTGTTCCCTGATTCATAATACTTTTGATTAATTCCCCCTCTGCCTTATGCATCAACAGAATATCCAGTGTTTGTCTGCATTCACCAAGAGATTTTAAAGTAGTTTCATCATTAGTCTTTTTATGTTCCTCCTCCAATTGTCGTATGTGATTTTCTAATTCTTGTTTTTTATCGCGTTCTCTTTTGATTTGGGATGACAAAGAAATTAGCTTCCCCTTCAGCACCGCTTTTGCAGCTTCCCAAAGGGTGGAGACTGATACTTCCCCATTGTTATTGTGTTCCATATACTCTGTCCAGTCTTTCTTAATTCTTTGAACTATTTCTGGATAATTTAGAAGTGAAACATTTATTCTCCACTGTTTAGGTTATCATTCTCTAAATTTATTGTCATAACAACTGGACTGTGGTCTGATATTGTTATTGGTTCAATATGGCAATTCATAACTGTATGTGCATCCCTCTTTAAAACAAAAAAGAGATCTATTCTGGGATAGCTTACATGGACCTTTGAGAAAAAGGTGTAATCACGCTCTTTGGGGTGGCTTTGACGCCATACAGCTACCAGCCAGCTGTCCATCTTCAATCAAGCTGGGCAGAATTTTAGCCTTCTGGGGCACTGGTCTCTGTTCATATGGGTATTTATCCATTTTGTGGTTCATCACATAAAATCTCCTCCAGCTATTATAAATCTGTCAGCTTTTGTTGTCAGAAGAGCTAAAATGTCTTTGAAGAAGCTAGGATCATCTTCATTAGGTGCACAAATGTTTAAGAGGGATATTCTCACCCCTTTAATTGTACCTATAGCCAAAATGTAGTGTCCCTTTTTGTCTTCATACTTGTTCTCTAAAACAAAGCCTAATGATCTATGACATAAGATGGCAACTCCTCTCTGCCTGTCCCTTTCACACGAAGCACTGTAAACCTGTCCTATCCACGCCCTTCTGAGTTTTTTATGTTCCGTCTCATTAAGGTGGGTCTCCTGAAGCATTGAAATTAAACGGTTCAGTCTTTTCAGCTGGGTCAGAATTTTATTTCTCTTTAGTGGATTATTTACTCTATTTATATTATAAGTGATTACTGTTAATGTATCCATTTTTGTAGTTTAAGGTTTTTGGGATTTTTTTCCCTCTCTTTCTTCCCTTCCCTGTAAATGACTATTGTTTCTCCCTTGTAATTGTACTTAATAACTGTAATCAGGATAACGACAAAAGCCATAGCTACATAGAAAGTATTGTTTGCTGAGAGACACAAAACATTAAAGAAACAAGAGTTTTCCTGAACATGAAAAACAACTGTGAACTTCCAATACCCCAGTGGTTTGCCCCTGAAATGAAGTGAACACAAAAATAACCATACAAACAAACTTTGGGGGTCCCCACCCCTGAACTTCTTTGGGCAGAGAGACAAGGCTCTCTGGGTATTGTGCACAAAGTTCCTGGGCGATGGTCCTCCAGGATGTCCCCGAAGTGTCCTCACATGGTTGTAAAGTTTGCTTCATCCAATTTCCTCCTTCTCCCTTCCCCACTGTTTTGTAACTTATTTTCCAACAATTATGTTATAGCCTGAATCTATATATTTAAGTCAATATTTTATGATAAATGATATTCCCTTACAGGTCTAGTCTTGTTTTTCTTTTATTCTACAATTATTGTCCATTGTCTTCCATATTCTTCATCACAAATTTTGCCTCCATTTACCTTATATCCAGTTCTAGACTTAACATGGTGACCTTACTCACGATCAAGGACTCTCTCCTCTCTGCTGTCACCATGGATAATGGCTCTGATCTCAGCAGGGTTCAGCTGTTGGCTTTTCCTCTTCTTTCCCTAGGTTGTCCAGCCGTCCCACGTCAGCTCCTCTTTTAGTATCTCTCTGTCCTCCAGGGATGATTCAATGCTGAGATCTTTCAGTGTAGAGTGCACTGCTAGAAGTGAAGGGAAAAGCTTTGTGCCCCCATTCAAGAAGAGTTTCAGCTGGGCTTGGTATGGTGACTGGGTTTTAATGTTCTTTTCTTTTAGCTTTTTTATTACCTCTCAGACCTTTTTCCTTTTCTTCTGCAAGTCAGGTGAGTAGTCCTGGTCGCAATAGATCGTGTGCTCTTGGTACTTTATGTTTCTTTGCTTCCAAGCTTGTAACAGCATTTTTATTTTACATTAAAATCCAGAAACCGGGCTATAATGGATCTTGGGAGTGCCACTGCGGCTTTAGAGTTTGGACCCAACGCTCTGTGTGCTCTTTTTAGTTTAATGACAACTTCTTGAAATTCTAGAGAAGTGCTCAGAAGCTCTGTGATAAAGTTTACCATGTCTTCTTTTTCTGCTCCCTCTGGGACGCCATACAGCCTGATGTTATTACATAGGAGTCTGTTTTCCATGTCGTCACATTTAGCCATCGGGATAGCTTCTCTTTCTAGTAAATGTCCCAGTGCTCTCTCCTGCCGTATACTTCTGTCCTCTGTTGCATTTACTCTGTCCTCTGCCTCAGTCAATCTTCTGTGCAGCCCCTCCATTCATTTCTTTAAGTCCTCCATGGATGATTCTACCTCAGGGGTGGGCAATCCTGGTCCTCAAGGGCCGGTGTCCTGCAACTCTTAGATGTCTCCCTGGTCCAACACACTTGAATGCAATAGCTGAATCACCTCCTAAGTGCAGTCAGGTTCTCCAGAGACCTGCTAATGACCTCAGTATTTGACTCGGGTGTGTTGAAGTTGAGACACATCTAAAAGTTGAAGGAGACCGGCCCTCGAGGCCTGGAGTTGCCCACCCCTGTTCTACCCGGTTTAGAGAGTTCTTCAGGTTCCGGAATGAGTCGGTGTTCTCCTGCCGCAGTTTTCGTAATTCCGTTAGCATCGCTGTTTCCCTGCTAGCATCTCCTGTAGTTTTCAATGGTGTAGCTTCGGCTAATGTTAGCTGCTTGGAGCCTGCCGTAACGTCATCTATTCTACCAGCCTTCATGTCTTTCTTCTCCGTATTTTGACTGGAACTCCGTCCTCTTGAGCCCTTTCCTTTTAGTTTAGTACTCATTTATCACTTTTCATTACTTTGTCGGCTATTTATTGTGGGTCTGGTGGAGCAGCAAAATTATGCGTCCGTCTTCTCCATTGCCTTCCCGGAAGTCTCTCCTCGAGAAATTTTAATAATCGAGGTCCTCGAATCATTCGAGGAATAGTTCCAAAATAGCTGATTTAAAACAGAAGTTTTTGATTTGCATTAATGCATTAATATGGTATGTTTTATTTATTAACCAGAGATGTTCATGGTTCATCACAACCTGTAATGGTTCTCTGTATCGTAAACATGTCTACATAGATTTCTCTTCTTAAGTGAGCTTTCTAGGTAGTATACTCTTAAAGTTCTTCAAAAATAAAAGCAATTCCTGTTTGGTTCTAGACTGGTCATTGTCTACCTATGGAAGATGTTTTCAGCTTCTTCCATCTCTGTGTTTCTGTGTAACTTTAAATTCTGGAAAAAAAAATTGAAAATCTTTTTTTTCTCAGTAACAGCGTTCACACCGAAGAGTGCTATACTCAGCATGATGTGGTGAAGCTTATGCAAGGTGCATTCAAAGTTCATAAAAATCTTGTATTTTTTTTTAAATTCCAACCAACTGGCCACCAGTAAAGTTGGGGAAGAAAAACCAAATGATTCCAGTTTGCCTACTGCCTTTTTTTGACTCCTTTCTAATATGAACAGTATAGTCAGCAGCTTTTGCACAAATCACACAACCCCATTCTTGCTTTTCTCTTTTTTTTCTTAGTTTATGCTTTTTCTGATGATTGAAGCACTTAGTGCTACATTTTGCCATGTAAAGTGACTTTTTCCTGTGCATGTTGTTGAGAATAAGAGTTAGCAGCAGTCAGAGGAATTCTGCTCATCAGCTGGAACCAGGTACTGGGTCATTAAACGGAGTAACAAGAAGAGCACCGACGTGCCCAAATATGGACATTCAGTCATTTTGTTTCACCCTGTGAGTTAGGAATATGAATCCATACAGGCAAGAAGTGACATCCACTCTAAAATAACAGACCCTAAACATTCCTTACCTCTGTCTCTTTGTCTCTACAGGTAAGAAAGTTTCCATCCTCTTCAAAGAAAAGTCGATTCTTATGTTCCAAGTAAGTAAAAATGTCACAATTTCGTGTTCTTTATCTGTTTCTCCATGCTACTTCCTGACAGCCCATGTCTCGGCTTCGTGTTTTATTGGCCGTGTGTATGGGAGTGTGTCTGTGTGATATCCCCAGGGTACCTGTTGTTTTGACAGGCTTTTGACTTGAGCAGCGTTCAAAGATAATGTGCAAATTGTAATCTAGGAGCTCCCATTCCGCAGCCTGTATCATGCTAATAATGCTGCACGTCAGTCAAAAGTTGGCTGCAGATTGCAGACGCGAGCTGATGCTATCTCCTTTCATTCAACGGTGCGTGGCGCCACAAAAGAAGTCACTTACCATTGGTGGTTTGGCGTCAGGAGGAAGAATATTGGCTACGTGATAACGGAGACTTAACCTGCACTGACTAACATGTTTGGTAAATCCTTGAGTGTTTGCTAAAGCATTTCTACTGGTTGGGAATTAATTTCTTAGTAATAACCAACAAAATGACGAGCTACTCTGTGTGTTCTATCAAGAAAACTAATTAATTACAACTTTTATTGTCATTTCCATTGTTCATTTTTGACAAAAACGTTGGCTGATAAAAATGCAGAAAAAACCCTGAAGGGAAAGGAGGTCTTTAGGGATTCATCTGAGATGGGGAAGGACTGCTAAGAAGAGGATTCCTCCCAAAGTAAAGACACAAAAACATCTGCTCACTTCCCAGTAAACCCATAACTTTCTGCTTGCATATCCCACCTGCCTTCCCTCGACACCCAGAAACATTCTGGAAGCAACGGGGCGCGGGGAGGGTCGGATGACATGTTTTTATCTGTTAGAGATAAAAACATTTACTCTAACACCGTGGGGAAGTTGTAGACATCCTTATTGTGCTGAATGAACAAAGTCAACAATAGATTTGCTCGGCCTCAGGAGCACTTCCAAGAATATGATAAAGACAAAATGTGTTGGAAGAAAAACTGAACCAACCTATTTGCTTTCTTTTTTTAAAAAACAACATTTATGATTGTCCTATACCAAAACTCCATTAGCACCCTGTGCAGTTATTGCAGATTATTATGAAGAACTGAAATGAAAAATAATCTGAAAACCAAATGTGTAATTTGCATTACCTTCCAAATTCAAACTCACATTTCATAGGAGTGAGTACATTCAACATTTTAAAAGTTTACTCAAAATTTGCTTAAAAATTGGATGGAAACATAGCTACTTTGGAATACTCTCTGTGTTGTACATATGAAAAACAATCTGCCATATTCTTCTGGGATGGCTGGAAAGATGGACAACTTTTCTTAAAAAGAAACACAAGCAGACCGTACAAAATTTTTACTAAGGTACATTTACATTCTGTCTGATGAATCTAAGGTTGAAAAATTTGACCATAATTGTAAAAGGTTTGTTTGGCTAAAAGCAGCATGGCACTTCTCCAAACCTGCAGTAAAGAAACAGTGGAGACAGTATTATGCTTTGGAGTTGGTTTACTACAGGTAGAGTCAAGGTGGAGTGAGGTAGCAAACAGCAATCATTATTGACTCCAACCCGCAGGTTTTTGCCAGAAAGATGAAGATGAACTTCAACTTTCGACCTGAGAACAACCTAAACCATACATAGAATTCAACAACAGGATGGCTTCACCAGAAGATGATTAAAGTGTAGCCAGAGCCCAGACTTGAATCTGAAGAAAGTTGTGCACCAGTGCCCAGCCAGCATGCCTAGGTGGGCCCCATGTGGGTCCCATATGGGTTTGTCCGCGGGTTCCACAATAGCCCCACATGGGTTTGCCCATGTAGGGCCACAGCCCACATGGGCCCTACATGGGCCCTAAATGGACAAACCCATGTGGGCCACCACCATATAGGGCCCATGTAGTGCCCATGTGGGCTGTGGTGATAAACTTCTATCTGAACAACACTAAAAGGTACTGCAAAAAGGATGGAGTTAAGGTTCTAGCATTTTAACAGGGCTCTCTGGAGTTTTTGCTGGTAAGCAGTGTCTTATCTTATCCCTTTTCAAACCCTTAGACATTGCTTCATGACCAAATCCTTTTGCATTTCTTGCAACGGTTGATATCCTGTCTTGAAAGGAAAAATGACTGTGTCATCCATCTCCACGTTCATGGTGTATTTTAGCTCCTACGTTGTACAGAACATCTGAAATCGATTCTTTCCTGGGATAGCCAACCCCACTCTTGAGACCAGGGCACAGTTAGTGCTGTGCAGTCTCACATTCACCCTCATTTCCTTTCCAAACCTTCAGCCACTTTTGGCCAGACCACACATCCCCAAACGTTGATAGCTTTGCTGGCTTGCTCGCATTCTCCCTCGCACTCAACTGCGCAGTCATGACCTCAGATAGGGATCATGTTTAGCCTCGCTTGGCTGCTAACTGCTCTCAATTGCGTTTTGGGTTTACAATCCAGCAGAGGTTGAGGTACCCCTCAGTATTTATAAACCATTATGATTGCATTTGCTCAATGAAAGGATCTGAAATTAGCTTTTTTTTTTTTTTTCTGGAAGGTCAACAGAGACGCATCTACCATGCCAACTGGATTTGTACTGCATGTTCTGAACTTGCTCTGTTTCTGCAGTCTGGTCTTAGCCTGAGTGCCGGTGAAAACGAAGAGCGGAATGGGTTGAGCAGGAGAATGATGCAGTAAAACATTATGTGGGCAGCTGGATAAAGCACACAGTGCGACACTGGTAGACCTGACAAACCCAGATGTGTTTTTGACAGGTTTTTAACAGAGCACACAAGCAGCTAACAAGGTCACAGTTGACAGAAATTCTTTATCTTCAGTCTGCAGCCGTAAAACCGAGCAGTACCTGATGCAAAGTCACCTGATACAAAAAAGGTAACTTAATGACCAAATGGTCATATCTCCTAAAAGGGTCGGTCAACGCAATAGCCGGTCTCTCTCTTGTTCACCTTGAAAGCCCAGAGGTCATGGGCTTTGCATATCACTGTTATTGTAGCAGTGGAAGGGGTGTAGGTGTGCCATGTGATGCAGAAAGAGGTGATAATGAGCCTTGTCTTATCCTTTCACATTTCTCCTCCCCAACACTTCTCTGTGATCAGTTCCATCTGCTGCTGTGATTGAGCTATGGACTTAAACAGGCTGGCAGTCTTCTTCAAGTTCTCTCTGTACATAAATACACATTTATTATTTTGTTTTTTTTTATCAGTTTATGAAGAAGGGGGAAGAAAGGGGACAGCATTCACTGATGGGCCAATAATTTACACGAGGGAGTCAGAAGTACACAGGAAAAACAGCTCTGGATCATGACGGGTAAGCAGTTCCAGCCCATCAGGATCCATAATGGCTTCACCTTGGATGCCAAGGCGAAGCCATTTACCATTGGTGGTAAGTGGCATCTGTAAGTGGCATCGGGGGTCGGCAATAAACTCACTGGCAGCATGATGACATTTGCTGGCTCGAACTCCCCATCACCCTTCAGAACTGCCGACTGCAGCAACGAAGCGTCCTTAATTAGTCTTTTTGAAATTAATACGGGGTCACTGACATTTTTTTTTTATTTTTTATTTTTTTGAAGAGACAAGGGAGAAAACGAGACAGGGTTTTGTTACAGAGAGGGATCGCGGGTTTAACTTTAGTGCCAACACAGCGAGCTGTTGTATCACTCCAACTTATCCCCCGTTGGAGTGATACACAGCTAGAGGGAAGCGCTTTCGACTGGATAAAAATCTTTTACTGTCATTGTGTGGACACCTGAAGAGCAACTCACACAGCAGGGTGCATTCCTATCTGTGGGCATTGGCTTGAGAATCCTTCACCTATTCAGATGCTCTTGTGAAGGACTTTAAATATAGGAAGTGAACCTACTTTTAGATGGATAGAATTCATTTGAGTGAAAATCTGTCATTGGGTGTTTTAGTTGCCCCCTTTCAGATTAGGAAACAAAAGCTAACAACTTATAAAATACTTAAATCCTCACTATTTTTAAGGAAATTCCCTCATCTACCACTTAAAGTCCACCAAGGTCCTTTCTCCCTTTCATCGAGTCCTTTCTCCCTTTCATCGAGAAAGTTAAGAACAAGTCTTCCCTTGTTGCCCCCAGCAACTGCGTAAAGGTTTTTTTGCTTCAGTTCAAGAAATCAAATTCAATTGGTGGAGCATCCTCCATTCAACATGGAGGAAGAGAGGTATCTCAGGAGGACTGGTTTAATCCAGATTTTTCTTATTACTGCTGACCTCTGGGAAGCTGTGTGTGCAGATCTAATTCTCCAAGACTCTCCTTTTCTTAGGAGAGGAACTGGAGGTGAGCCTTCTTTTGTGCTTCCCCCTTCCTCCATGCTCCATCTGGTCGAACTTCAAAGGTGACTGCAGTCATCTTTTCTTCCAGAAGCTTTGCTCTAATCTTCAAGTGCACACCTGGCAATCTGCGTCTGTTCAAACCCCAGTACTTTTTCTCACACTCCACTTATCTGCAGGGGGTGTTAAATGTTATGTAATCTGGGGATAAAGACACTTTAATCCCCAGCAATCGTGTCGCTCATGCATACACTGCTGGATATGTGTCTAAGCTTGCTAATTTGTTAATCAAACCCAGGTGAAATGGAATCTCCAGTGGAGATCAGAAGGTATGTCAGCTTGGTTGTAGAGGAGTTGACCTTTCTTTGAGGGAACATAGGACACAGACTAACATAATCATGAATTATTGGAACTGACACACACAGTGCATCCGGAAAGCATTCACAGCGCTTCGCATAGATACATCATCTCAAACAAATGTGTGTGCCTTTACAAATCAAGGTCCAATCAATCGAATTTACCACGCTCATTTTAGAAACATTTCGAAGATGATTGGTGCAAACGGCTCTATTTTGAATTTCATTGACAAAGTATTAAGCAAAGACTGTGAATACTTGTACAAATGTTCTTGGTTTTCTGCTTTTAATAAATTTGGAAAAACACCCTGCCCACCAGGTCAGATTGGTGATTGACCAGAAAACTGCAATCAGTGCACCCCTAGAAGTGGTGTGTAAAACTTTGAGGAAGTTAATTAGGTTGATACAATTTGGAAAGGCTGCTGACATAGGAAAATGTGAAAGAAAGTGAAGCAGTATGAATGATTTGTGATCAAGGAAACCTTTATTGTGTAAAAAAGTATTTTTTCAGGATCTCAATGTTCCATCCATCTATTGCTTTTTGCCTGCCTATCTATAGTTCATGCTTCCTCCCTACTTTTCTTCTTTTTTACATGTCATCCATTTTTCCATATATCCTTCCTAACTTTCCTATCTCTCTACATCCCTATCTTATGGGCAGACCACTTTTATCTTCCCTTTTACCAGCTACATTTTATTTTTCCTTCAGGGGCTCTTTCCTTATAGATCCCATAGGTCTACACTGTAGGTTGACGTTTTTTGGATCACAACAGCTTGGATTGGAGTTTTACTTCTCATTTTTAATGCAGAACCCAGTTTCCTTTAACTTTATTTCTGGTTCTGTTAAACCAGAGATGGTTTTGTTGCCGGTCTGAGGAACAGAGAATTCAGTATGAAGTATTTGACCTCAGAGTGCAGCTCTGCTGTAAGCCTTCTCTGGCCTCAGGCGTTCCTTTCCTGGGAATCTGTTATAGATAAAGATCGATTTGAAGGGTTGGAACCATTTCCCCCACCCCGCCCCAACACACCCTTTGCTACCACCGCTCCTCCTCCTTCATGTCTCCCTTTCTCTAAAGTGTCTCTTCATCTTCTCCAGCAGCAATTATTCCTCAGCCTCCAATGCCAGAATGACTTGTTTACTTCTGGCCTCTGGTTGTCATTCAGCTACAATATACCCAAGGTTATTAATAGTTAAATAAAACTAACAAAATAACAAAAACTGAAATTGAGAAAACTTTTTAGTTAACTGAAATGAATAAAAACGATGATTTATAGGGAAAAACACAATTAACTGAGTCTATGTTGTACATTTATAAAACATACAAAAACATACTGAAATTATAGAAATATCCTTCGTTTTCTGATTATGAAACTTTACAAACTGATGTAAAATAGACTTTTTTTCTATGCACACAAGGAGTTTACATCAGCTTTTGGCAAATTACGGTAGCCAGACAGTTATTGTTCAACAATAATTGAATCTATTTTTATAAAATGGTATCCTCTGTTGTGCATTCAATACAATCAATGTATACATGATCGATACTTTTTAGGTGCATAATTTCTGAATTCTGAACCTAAAATTTAAGCTAAGTATGTAAAAACTAAAACTACTACTAAAACTAATAAAAACAATTATTGAACTAACAATAACTCATAACTAGCAAGCACTCTCTAGAAACTAGCTAAAACTAACTGAATTAGACAAACAAAAAGTCACAACGAAATAAAACTAAACTATTATTACGAACCCAAAACTATTCAAACCCTGGCCACTGCACCGTGCCCCTTCAGGGTTCACACTCAGCCCTGTTAACAAACACCAAACTCCACCACTTATCTCCTTTTTTTTCCACTTGTTCAGTGATAGCTCTCTCTGGTCTGCGTTTTCTAACCCAGCTGAGGGGAAAAAAGAGTTTTAACGTGTTGAAGGCTTTAGTGTGCAGAGGCAGATCTCTGAGCCTACCCGAACTCCCCCCTCCCCCAACCCACCTCTCATGCTGCATTTCCCTCTGTTTTCTCTGCCTCGGGGTGGAAGCAGAATGAAAGAACGTGCTCCCTGGGCGCCGTGTACGCTCAGAGAATGTTTGTATACACCCGGCCAAGGGGGTCGGAGGGGTGTAGGGGGGGTCCTGTGCAGGCCTCGGAGCTATGAGGGCCTGCACAGGACCTCTCCGATCGATGTGAAGCAAGGGTGGGGGGAGGGGGATCCAGGTGTTTCCTCTATGCCCGTTGAAAAAGCAGGAATGGGTGATGCCAACCAGCGGGATCATTTCTCTTCTCAAACTTCTTTATTCTGTTTATTTTTCCAAAATTATACAGGACAACTTTTCCACCAGCATCTCCAAAGATAGTTAAAAATGAAAGTGTCTGTGTCTGTGTCCCCCTCCTCAGCTGTGTGGTATCTTTGCTCTGCCAAAACAAGCAGATTTCAGGTTTGAATACTAATTCAGCCCAAAAGTGTGTTCACTGTTCTTTTTGCACTGTTCTCCTAAATAAATCCTAAAGCTGTACTTGGGAAAAGGGAGGGGCTCTTAATCCCAAAACAAAGAAATGTTTTAGCAGATTTTATTTTTCCCACAAATGAAAACAGGGATTTACAAGTTTTTAGATGGCAGCTTCAAAGGAATATTTATTTGTTCCTTTCAAAATATGCATTTTATGTGTAAACAGAGCTGTTGTCTGCTGGAGGAGGGTGGGGTCAGCCAGCCTTTTAAATCTGGATCAGGCCAGGTTCTGCTGCTGCTGACTCCTAAACTCCAAGAAAAAAAAACCTACCAGAGCAAAGGAGTGACCCCTGGTGGGCAGGGTGTGCCCCTACAACGTGTTTCACTTCTCAGAGCCGATCTTTTGAAAACAGCATTTACCAACAGAAACATGTCAGTTGCAGTCTTCAGAATTTTCCGCCTGATGATTATCCACTGCACTTACTTTCTGTGTCTTCCCTTTTAACAAGCTGACTCCCCCCCCTCACCCACAACCACCTGTCAAGCTTATGTTTTATGTTTGACAAGAAAGCATTTAACCAACAGGCTCTGATTTATGGCGCCTCTGAAAGGTGTAATTTGAGATTTTCTGCTGGAAGCTTCTGGGTGAAAACAGAAAAAAACCTCTCCCTGTTGTAATGTCTTCCAAGGGGCTGAACTGGTGTTTCGATCGCGCATACACATTGCTCCTCTCTGACTTCAGAGGATCAGACTTTTCCACCTACAGTTAGGTGATTGGGTGGCAGAATCCATTAATGGCGCCTCCTCCCGCACCGTCGCATGAATCACCTGATGAATCTGTATTCAAGGGGTTGGCGAACGGCGGCGATAACAGCCCTGACAGATGCGCAAGATTACATTAGCTGCCCATAAGGGAAGCCAGTGGCACTCATCGGCAGACTGTTGTCTGCCATCGGCTTATTTCCTCCTCCCCCTGAAGATATTGCCTTAGCGATGGGTGCAATTAAGATGGTGTTTATTTCTAGGTGCAGCAGTCGACCTTCATCGAACACTGGCAGTCTGGTGATAAGGCCAAGAGACAGAGACTTGAGGTTAAAAGTAACTTGTCTGAAGTATTTAGGGTAATCTAAAGTGAATTTATTATATTTCCCAGCAATCCTTATGAGACAGAGGTAGTGTCTAAATAGCAGGTGTAAAGTGGCACAGTTGTTCAAACACACAAAGCTTTTCAGTTTTGCTTGCCTTTGTTACCTCACTCCACTCAGGTTACTCTGCTGTCTATAACTGGCCCAGCACTTTCAGGTCAGACAGGTTATATACACTCACAGTCAACTCACAGCTTGGTGCAGCAACCGGCCAAGGTCCTATCATCCTCCAGACACCTGCCCACAGCAAAGGGCGTGGGCAGGGGGGACACATATCCGAAACCTGAAAGATCTATAAATAGCTTGAGCAAAAATGTCAAACAAAGATGTCATCAATGCATTACTCTAATCTGATCCTTTGTAACGAGTAATCTAACGTGTTACTATTTACAATCCAAAAATCAGATTAAAGTTATGTGTCCAAGTTACGTTATTTGTAATTTTATTTAGAAAACACA
>NW_006800469.1:31826-48992 GCF_000485575.1 Poecilia formosa | reverse complement strand
TGAGTCAACAATGCCTGGGGCAGCCTACTATATAATTCACTGAGGCTTCTTTATAGTTGAATGTACCCTAAACTTATTAGGAGAGGACTTGCCTTTAAAGTAGCAAGTGGAAAATATCAAACTTCAACGTTTTTCGCATCTGAGGTGAAATTATTGGGGTGCACAAATATGCCTCCTTCCACTATTGGAAGCCCTGGCTTAGAAACCCCACTGCCCCTCCTGGTTTCTACGCCTATGCCCACAGCATTCTGACCTCTGTGGAGTCGGCCAATTTAAAGATCTACTTTGCACAGCTTTTTTTAAGTGTACAGTGCCTTCCAAAAGGCATGCATCTCGAAACTTTCCACATTTAGTTGCATCAGAACCACAAAGAACCATGACAACTGGCCTTTACTTGCACTGCACTTTATCACGGGATAAAGTGCATGGGACATGGGACACTGCTGGGCTTCACACTATATTCAGTCATTCACACACTTGTAAGATACTGGACTGTAGCCTAACAGAAGCAAGTCTGCCATGCCACCAGGCCTTCTGACCACCACCAGGAGGCAAGGCGGGTAGCATCCACCAACTGACACAAGCCAATGGAGCAGGGATTGAACTGGCAACCCACCAATTAAAGATGAACTCCTACCACTGTCACCCTAGACTGCCCATTGCCTTCCTGTGCTATTACGCTCGATAAAAATTTCGCGACACAGCCTGGGTTTTCTGTTGTTTTCAAGGAGTGTCTCCCGTAGAACTTCTACCAGGCCAATCAGCAAAAAGGAGAAGTAATGAATGATGATTTCGATTTCCTGCTCTGTTTTAAAATTATAGTCTGCCTGTAGTTTTAGCAATGGCAGCCGAGGAAGTGAATGCTATGTATTGGTCACACTTCCAAATATTGAATTAACATTAGCAGCCACCTCTTTCAGCTGAGCTCCTCTCTATTTGGAGGATGATGGTGGTTGTTTACAGCACAGATCATTTCCAGTAAGTTTCATGTTGTATTACACACGTGGCACCCAAACGTTATCGATTGATAACATCTAAAACTTCAACAGAAAACAATCCTCTGTGAAGCAATCATTTCTCTACAGCTGATAGCCCAGACATTCTCTATGAAGCAAAGTGTAGTAGAAGGAGACGGTTTTTACCAGGTTACCATTGCCCCAAAGATTGTCACAAGCCATTTTGGTGACTCAGTAAAATAATTCTAAAAAACTGAACTTTTTTTGCTCACATGCAGGGGAAAATGAACACCAGTTCAATGTTGAAGCACAGTGGTGGCCACATCAGTCTGGAGATGGAAAAATACAATGCAATGCTTGAGGAAAATTTGAGCAAAGGCTTGATTCTATATCGGGGTGTCCAAAGTCGGTCCTCAAGGGCCGGCATCCTACATGTTTTAGTTCTTTCCCTGGTTTAACACACCTGCATCAAATGATCGCTCATTAGAGGCCTAAGAGGAACATTGACCTGCTGAAAAGGTTGTTTCTACCACCAGGGAGAGAACTAAAACATGCAGGATGCCGGCCCTCGAGGACCGACTTTGGGCACCACTGTTCTATATCAAAAGTTCACCTAGTGGCACAACCACAACTCTAAACACACACCCTGAGTTTGCCGTCAGTAAAGTTTTGGGTGCATTGTGACGCAAAGTTGAAGACTTTTGAATGCTTTTCCAAGGTGCTATATAGAAAACACTGAATTCAGTTTTCCTTGGGGACTAGTAAAGTGATCTGCATTGGGTTCCTCAGATGTTTCAGATAGGTACCAAGAGACGCTCCTGGATCCCAGCTATGGAAATGGAAGCAAGCGACTGAGCTGGCGAGGATGTGAAAGAAGGGATTTGGTAGATAGACGCTCCAACTCCCTTCATCCTCCCTCCCCCTTGTCCAGTTTGCTTGCTCTCCTGTGGCAATGCATTCATCAGCAGGAAAAGCCGCGTTTCAGAGATCCATCTCTCTGACTTGCCTCTGATTCCTCTTTAATGCTCTCCATCTCCCCCCTCTCCCATCATTCCTGTTATTACCGTGGCAAGCAGCTGAGCTTAGAGACTGGGACATGCTGATTAGCATGGGGGAAAGTGAAGGTACTGATTATAGAGTGGAGGGTGTGGAGGGTGGAGGTGTTATGGTGCATATTGCATATATTTTTGTGTTGCTCCAGGGTCATGGATACAACCAAACATGTTCGATTGGAGACAAAACTGGAAGCCAGATTGGAGCCTGGGCTCCAGCTAGCTAGGCTCCTTCACCTCTCCTCTCACTGCAGACGCAACCAGCTTGGCTACTGAAACATCCAAACACAGACCTACTCACACACACATTGGGAATGCTTCTTGATATATGAGAAGGGAAGGAAGGAGGAGAGATGAGATGCCAGCAGGGGTAGGGTATTTTGGTGAGAGGCCCACGTTCAGACTGATGAGCTGCTGTAGAATGTAGCAGGCAAACACCAGGGTAGCTCCTCCTCTGCACTCCAGGGACTGAGCCACTGTTTTGACACATTCATTGTTTGCTAAAAGCCACACTTTCCCTCTTGTGTCTACTTTTGATCTAACTAATGCTGCTTGCTTATAGGGCAGCTGAGAAACTCATCTTTTCCCTTTTTTAATCATCCAACATCTGAAGAGCCTGCTTTGAACATGATTGTTCTTTGTTGCTTAGTGTTTTAGATATTACTTCCCAGGCCTATGATTGTCACCAGTAGGTGGCGATGTGGCTCTACAAAAGTTCCTCCAGAGTTCTTCTGTTTTCAGCAGCAGCCACAATTTCATTTACTGCTGTGATTTTTAGGTAAAAATAGTCACTAAAGGCATCTGAACTGACCCACTAGCTTCCATTTTTGTCATTTCCCCTTACAATGAAATGCAGAAATTGTCCTCGGTTACACTTCAGAGAGTAATCTTCACACATCATTGGTTTCACTTACAGAAAAGAAGCTCTTAGCCTACTTGAATAGTCCAAAAAGTTCACCATATGGGAATTTCCTGTGTGATTTCGAACCTTATAAGCACTATGGAAAAATGTTTTTGATAGAGAAAAAAAGACCCCTGCTGGGTTTCTTATTAGCTTTCTTTGTCATACAAAGTGCTGCATGGCAGGAATCTAATAATAGACACCACTAGGGGTGCACTTACAAAACGGTTGGCTGATAAATTGGACCCATTTTTTATTTTTTATTTTGAATCTTATCTACCTCTGCAAAGGTCTGAAAATCAGCTACTGTCTGTCAGTTAGGTAAGTGAGCTAACTTACAGAGTATGTATGTAGTCGCTACATACATGGCTTACAACAGTCATACCACTGTTGCCAACTTAGAAACCTTTTCTCTGTGTCTCGAGACTTTTCAAACAAAATTGGCATCGGCCAAAATCGAAAACAGCAAGTCAGGCTTTTTAAGGATTGGTGATTGGCTGATCACCAATCCTTAAAAAGCCTGACTGCAATCAGTGCACCCCTAAATACCACAGTAACATGTCCTGGATGACATCATCATTTGTTAGCAAGCACTGCTAATCCACCTTTTGCCGCTTCTCTTTAAGTCTCTCGCTGACAATATGGTTATGTACTTTTACAAACAAAAGCAGGTAGGGTGATCACAACTGTGTTGTTGGCCTATGAGCAAAGCAGTATGAATTGCAGCTTGGCAGCTGAACTCTGAACAGCCTCTTGCACTTTTAAGTTGTCATGTCATGCCAGGCATAAGCATTATTTTCCCCCTCTGCTTGCATGTTAAATGCACAGCAGGCAAGCATGCATGCGTTTGTTTTTCACTTTGTGTCATCTGGCTTGGCTTGGCTTCTCAAATCCAAATCTCCATGAAGTGTGTATCAGCCACTGGGGTAGCGGTTGGGGGCAGATTTGTGATGTAATCAGGAATTATTTTTGGTCCCACTGCATGTGGAGTGGCACCAACAGGCCAATGTGCAAAGTGTGTTTATCATATATTGTGCCTGCTGCTACCATCTTTAACCCTCTCCTGTTTGAACCGTAATCTCATTACTAAAGAATGGGCAGAGAGAGATGGAGAACAGTTGAGGTTCACCTGATCATTAGTGTTCATTGCTCAAAGCAGCAGCAGATGGAGTAAATCATGTCTGGTTACGTAACATGGCTGTGTGCAGCTGAGCCGGGTAAACAGAACAGAACTGTTGATCTGACTAGCCGGTAAGCATTAGCATATATGTCTATGGTGTTACTTCAGAGGGATTATCACCTATTTTTTACAGAACAAAGGGATTATTGGATCCAATTTGCATTATGTACCCTCTGACACCCCCGACCGGGGTACACTGAGGGGAAGCCTTTGACACTTTTTTTTTGGATACGGGTTACCATAGTAACAGTCAGAAACCAGTTGTGTATCCTCGGTTACTAGGTCTGGCCCAGTGTTAGTTTTATCATAATTTTATCATCATTGTCTTCTCAGTTGCCTTTTAGACAGTCCGATGGTCTCATCCACACACAGACTGATGGGTGGGGATGTGGGTCTACTTTCATTAGCCTGGTCACTGCTGAACTTTAGCAGTGAGCAGGCTAATGAATATTGCTTTCCTTTATTTTTACTTGTGTAGTCCTTCAAACTGCTAATTAAGTCTAACTACAATCAGACTTATGTGTGAAGAGTTCACAACCTCAAAGCGACCCATATATGCAAAAGAAGAACGTTGACATTATACAGTAGCACTCTGTTTATGGGAGTGATAATAGACGATGCAGTCTATGAATTGATTTTGAAGTTGTTGACCAATGACCGACAGTATTATTGTATGTTGTATCATGTTATTGTATCAACCTTACAGGGCTCTCAGGTCTTCTGGTTCTGGTCTGCTCTGCATCAGAACCAGAGCCAAACATGGAGAATCAGCATTCAGCTTCATTTTTATTACTTGTGAATTCAGTAAATTGGGCTTTTGCCCAATTTACTGAATTCACAAGTAATAGCCTGTCGACAGACATTTCCACCTGAATGTTTGATCCCTGCAGCTGTTCCAAAAAAAACGTGCTCAGATTGCATTGCACATTCTATGTAATAATAAGGGATCATTTAATCTTGCTACATTTTTTCTAGAGGCATATAGAAGATAGTAAATTAGGATAAGAACAAATGCATGTCACCCTATTTTGATATATGTATTTTTTCCTGGAATACTTTTATAAGGTTCTGTAGCAAACTATTAATTTTTTTTTTCCAACCAAGGTCAGTAATGAAAAATAGACATTTTAGAATCTTCTGTGGGCAACTCTTAGGGTCTCTGAGGGTGACCTGTGTCCTGCAGGCCCTGTGTCAGCTACCTCTGATCTAAATAACACACCAGCACAGTCCTAGTCTATGTTGCATAGCTGGCTTGTTGCCAAAATCTGACCCAAATATCATCAAAGCCTTTTTAAGTATGAACACTTAAATTTAATGCAACCTCATCTATCAAACTTGATCTTTGACTTTCAGTAAAAAGTTGTTTCACAACCATTTTCTTTTTTTTTTTAGATTAAAACAAATTTTACCTATATGTTGTTACTGTTTAAATAAGATTCTGACTCACAGACACATGAAATACATAGGTTGGTGTGAGTTTTATCAGTTACCACTGAGATGTGCTGCTGTCTGGTATTTTGTTCCAGCTGTGACTGGCACAAAATACCACCTGACGTCCAAAAGTCAGTCGCTAAAAGAGAAAAGAAATATCCATTTTTGTTTTCCCTCCATCTTGTCCTGCACTTGGAAGCAGACTGAATGATGGGGTGGTGACTGAGAGCAGCTGATAAGGAAGTACACTCAGTGCTGGACTGAGGAAGGAGGTCTTTGTAGTGAGACTTTCTGACAGAGATGGATGAGGTTGAAAGAGTTTTTCCTTCAGCGGAAGAGAGCCCAGACTCTCCTGGCACCTAGTGATAAATTTGGCACAAACTGTTGGGGAAAAATAAGAAGAGAAGCAAAGTGACGGAGAATAAAATGATTGTTTTTTGGAGCTCTTGTTATCTGCATCTGGTAGACTTTTTACAAAGGATGAGCAGACATAATGGACAGAACTGGCCAAAAATCAGCTTTGTAGGAGTCATGCTTTTTGAAAACTCAACAATTACGATCTTTTTCCAATCAGTAATTCCTACCAGATCACGTTGGTGTGAATGTTAGTACTGAATAAAGATGACTAAAGGTTTACTAGTTGTATAAGAAACGATCTATCTATCTACTCCCTTGTGTTAGCTTTGGAGAGGCTAAAGACTAGCATTGCTTGGCACTCACTGGATTTCCTATTCTCTGCTGTCCATTAGTACAGGTAGAGTAGCGTTAGCCTTAGATAGCCTAACAAAAACATGCCTAAGCCAGTATGAGTGAAAGGTGACTCATACTTTTTTTCAAAGAAAAATACATACAGCATCTGTAAGTTATATTAGATGTTCTTTGATTCCACTAATTCCAATTTTTCACTATCTTGAGCATTTTTCATTTGCTCAAGTTTTTAAACTTCAATACTTAAAGACTTCAACATGCATCAGATTGTTTTACAATAAAAGCAGGCCATATTAATGCTGTTCTTCTTATTTGCCAATGCCAGCCACTCTGTTACAGTGCCAGCCTATCATTAATCAGATCAGTAGCTGGTTTCAGAACGAATGTAGACTCCTGTGACAAAGGAAGTAGCCTGGCAATAATCTTAATTTGGGCACTGATACTACATCATAAGCTTGTTTCAAAGTAAATAAGAATTGAATATTTACAATATTGTACAAAGATTTTGTTTCATTTTTGTCCATCACATCATGTTTCTATTGGAGTTATCTTAGTTGAGCTGAACTGATCAACCAGATCAGCTGCAAGTTGTTGGACCACCAGTAACACTGTGAACCAGAAGTCCAGAACTATTGAACTTCAGACCAGTAATGCTCTATGGGTTATTTATTACAAGACTGCAAATTCAAAAGAAAGAAAAAGGAAAATCAGAGCCAGTAGCAGCATATCACAGATTGCAAAATTCTAAGATCAGGCAACGTCCAGAAGACTCTGATTGGTCGATCCCTTTATCTTTGCTTGAGCAAGGATATTTTTTGTAATTTCATAATAATTGAGGTAGTTTTGCAGGAGCCAGCTGCTCTGTACCAGCTATTGTTATGTAAGGTTGTTCTTTTTCAGAGAGGTGAGTGGAGGTCATCCGGTGGTGGGGGATCTGCCCTATGGCAAGGACCTCTCACCTTACTGTCCTCCACATGCCTGACTGACAGGTACAAAGTAACCGCTGAGCGCCCTGAGGGCCTAATCTCACCCCTGTCACTCAGTCGTCTTGGACAAAGCCCCACAACCAACCTCTGCCTCCTCAAGCCGTCTGATCTACCACCATGTGTCCTCATTTAATTAAAGCAACAAAAAAGTCAGTTCTGTGAACTGTTAAGGTAATTGTAAACATGTGACTTAAAGAAAGGAAAAAAAAGGCTTGACATGCTCCAGTGAACGTGACTCCATCCAACAGGAGCTGCAGTCAAGTAGAGCCTGTGAAAGGTGACATGTGGCATCCTCATTACGGGGCTCAAATGTCTCTTTGTAGGTGTTGGGTCACCTGGCACAATCACATCAAGACATCTATTGACACATCCCACATATGAGGTTTCCATTTAGCAAATGTCATTAACATGTCCTTTGTTAAAAGCCTTGCTGTTTAGAGGGGAATCACTGGATCAGTGGCAGATAATGGGAGCATTGTGCACAAATGGAGTTCCTGGTGGATGATAATTGAATTAACTTCAGGCAAACCCGGTTTGCATTATCCTGAGCACGTGTGTCATGGGACACATTAGCAAGACATTTGTTGGCCACTTGTGATAATTTACATAATAAGGGATGACAAATAAAAACAAATTGTCAAAACAAGGTCAAATTGTCTCAATTGCATCTGATCCTTACGTATATACAGTGCTTTGCAAACATGATGAGATTTTATGTGGGAAAGTAACAAGAAGCCAGATGCTTTTTGTTACTTTAAACAGCTACTTCCCCTCTAAATAGCAAGGCTTTTAACAAAGGACATGTTAATGACATTTGCTAAATGGAAACGTGACATATGTTGCAGCACAGTCAATGCTCTTCACTCTGACACCCCTAAATAAAATCTATTTCAACCAACTGCCTTCAGAAATTACAAATAGTGAATGGAGTACATTGGTTTGTAAGTTATGAAACAACATCCAGAGATTTGATGGATCACAGAGCACTGTTCGGTTCATCTTCTGAGAATGGAAAGAGTACGGTATTGTTTTAAGGGCAGCTATTGGTCAAAGAGTCCACAAATCTGCACAGTAAAAATGCCAGTGTTGAATTAACACCCAAAAGTGTCTATATGTGTCCAAGTCAGCAGGTGTTAAAGTAACACTTTTGAAAGTGTTAAAAGATTGACACCCATTTTTTTTGTTAAATTAACTTTGGTCTATGATGCTGAAATGGGTTTAAGAAAAGCTAAACTTTCCATTTCTGTGTATTGTTTTGAATATTTTCCACTGGATTTGATTGATATTGACACCTTGTGGGTCAATTATTTACTTTTTTAACACCACATTATGTTTTGTGATCAACACTACACTGGTGTTACTTTTAATATATTTTAACACCAGCACCGTTGTATATGCTAATGTGACACTCTGTATTGTTCAATTTAACACCAGCTGACTTTGACACACATAGACACTTTTGGGTGTTAATTCAACACTGGCATTTTTACTGTGTGGTGAAAGAGTGTCAAAAAGACAACCACTGTTGAATGAAAGTGTCAAAGTTAGAAAATGTTACGTGTTGGTTCTGCTTAAGGTGACATGAATCAGCTGATTCCTCTCTAGACTTTGGTGGGTGTTACTCCTTTGATACAATTCACTATCAGTGTACAATCCCAAAGGTCAGTCCTTATACTCTAAGCAGATTATCTCCATTATCCAATGGGACTTATGCATTAATTAATCTCACACGTACAACTTGTCATTTCACACTTCTTAAAAGTTAAGTAAAAATGCTAAAGAGGAGGACGGTCCTCCTGCAGTACTGTTTGAGACTTCTTCTTTTTTTCGAGAATATTAAACTTTGCTTTTTGCTAAAGTCTTTCCGTTTGTCCAAGGTTTTCTTCAACTACACACTTGATGAGCAAGCCATGATCAAAGCTCATGTTCAGAATGTGTTATCTAGCAGCCTGTGGAGCCTAACAGCTCTGAAGAGGAATGAACATCTTTCTTTGAAGCAGCTCACTGGTTCAGCAAATAAACGACAGAGTGGCTGTGATTCAGTCTTCACTGCCCAGAAGCCCTTTGAGGTCACTGCTTTGGATGGACCAAATGGCCAGGGGGTCACACAGTAAAAAGATTTACAGACTGGTCAAGACATCTAGTTAGCATTACTAGCAATCCATCAAATTTCCTGTGAAAGACTAAAGATGGGGATCGGGGTAAAGCTCAACATCCGCCCTGCCACCCCAACTCCTCTGAGGCAGTGGGCTTGAGGAAGTCAAACTCAGCTGTCTATCAGGACACTGAGGAATCTGAGTGATGTCAACCAACATGTCTGTCACTTACCTCTCAGTGACCTCTGCTCTCACTGGGTGTTCATTTGGAAGATTGTGGTGTTTGTAGTGGGATTAGGCTGTAAGTCACTTTCAGTCAAACAGGTTGTCTCATTCTTCCATTTCATCTAAGGAACCAAACCAATTTCCCCATAACATGCAGGCACTGTTAACAAAACAGCTATTTTCTCTATTCCCTGTCATTTCATTGCAGCAGAGAGCTCCTCAGAGTTGAGCCGGTCTTTGACTGTGGGCTGAGGAGACAAAGTGTTCAATTATATTCTGACATTAGACCATCTCTGGCACTTGAACATGGAGACATTTTAGTCTTTTCAGATCATGAATCACTTAACACAATAAGCAAATTTCAAACCAACCACATCTGTTGGTTTAACTCTTAATACATGTTTTTTTTTGCTTCCAGTTGATAACTAATCATGTGTCCCAACATACTGGAGAAAACAGTTTTCTTTGAAATAGTTTTTTGCTTATTGTATTTCGCTGTTATTTTAAACACCTTACCTAAATTATTAAAAGTCCTCTTTCATCCTGCCAACAGTGCTGTATGTGCAAACTGGTAACACTTGTGTAGTCAATGTTCAAATAAAAAATTTGAGATTTGAGTTCCAACCAGCCTGTCACTAGTCAAGGGAATTCTAGCTAAACCTGATTCCATGTTTAGCTAGAATTCATAACCCATAAGGTTAGTATCTCTAACCCTATGGGTTGTAGTTATTGTTAGCAGAGTTCCATTTTACAGACAATTTTGCCTTTGATTTAATGGGAAGACTAGATTCAAGATTTTCATTGAGTTAATTGCAGGGTCTGTAACTAATTAAATAATTAATGATGATTAACAAAATAAGCAACATTTTCAATTCAAAATCCTAATTACATGTATAAACTCAGCAACAAACATATTTACTGTTTTTAATTTGCTAAAAAGGGTAACAGTTCTTTGGTTATGAAACCATTGGATTGGTGCCAACTGCTGTATTACCCATTTAGCTACCAGTGTTTCATTAGCCCCTGCTCATATATGGGACTTCTTTGAAAACATGACTCTTTAGAAATGTCAACTGTATATGCTGACAATAGCATTTGGGACATCTGTTCTGCCGTAAAATGTTTTGCACTGAGATGCGATGTTAGGCTTGAATAGCTTTGTGAGTCCTTTTAGCACAACATGAACACAATAATCGTATTTGTCCAATCAGGACATTTGAAACTAAAATTAATTGCCAGAGGTCCAAGAGGTTTTGTCTCCACCACTGTTGTTTGCATACGTGGCTTGTGCAAAGTTGTGTTCAAACTTTTCACGTGTTAAATCTGTGCAAATAATTAATCAAAACTAACACAGTAAAATCCCAACCCTACTTCTGATTCAACATTTTGGAAAATAATCACTCCCAGGTGGTTCTTTTCCCCAATATTCTAACAAACTAAAAATGAAATGGTCTTTTGCATATTTTGTTTCTATTTTTACTATTGTTCCTGGGAAGGTAATGACGCATTGCTATAATTATTAGCTATTGTTAATAACTAATATTATCAGTAACAATAATATTAGTTATTATCATTGATAATAATATTTCTGCCACAATAGCAGAAATAATAACTTAACAATGCACTTCTCAACCCACACATGGATCGTCTTAGCTGTGTTGGAAGATGAAAGTAGGACCCCACGAACTGAGAGCTTTGAGTGGATTCCAGTCATCTCAGTATGGAAGAGGCTGGTTGAAATATGATCTCCATTTAATATCCCTCTTAATAACTGTGTTGACAAGCACCATGACTTACCCTCTGAAAGAATGCCTTGACTTTTAAATTATTGGCACTTAGATGGTATTTTTGCTCTACTACATCATAACAGTGTAGTGGAGATGGCATTAATGAAGCAAAGGGGTAATTGTCCAGATTCTATTATGGAGTTAAATGCAGGCAATGATGGGTTGCAGGGTCAAGACAGGATGCTCACTGCCAGCGCTAACCCCTGTGAATAAAACCACATTAATCAGGTAATTACCAGTCAAGCCTGTGTGGATGTTAACTTGGCCAACCAACTGGGTATCCACACAGGCCTGTTTAGATACCCTGTAAATATCAGTTTTGTGCTCTGGAGAACTTCATGAAACAAGCAAAACTTTGCAGATTTAACCAATAGAAAACTCATAGTACACACCCATAAATTCATAATTACTAAGTGGTCTAAACGGTTGAATAAACCACCTCAGTATTCCCCAACAAAACCAAATCTTTTGTTGAAACAAAACAAAAAGTTTTTTTTTTCCCCAATGAGTATGACAAATTAAGTTATTTTGAATAAGCAAAAAAATATTGCAGCCTTTTATTTATCTGGATCTTGTATGTAGAAATCACCTGAGAGAGTGTTAAAACCAGTAAACAGGGGTTAAAAACTTCTGTCTTTTTCTAGTGAAGCATATCATACAATATCTGTCTTACTAACAGCTAATCTTTCTCAAGCAATTGCATTAGAGAGATAGTGATGGCATTATTAGTGCTTTGACTCTCCAATTAAACAGTTTCAGTGGCTGTCATTCCTCCTGGCTGGGTCCCTGTTGGCCAAGAATCTGCCTTGCACAGTAAATAGGAATACAAATCTGACAGCTGTCTGATAAATTATGCATAACCTAGTGTTTTTAGACTTCACACACACACATACACACGGATTGTCTTGCCCTGGTGGTACAGTTGAGATGGAACTGGAGACTCATTAAACTCCTCCACACATTTTGGTTTGTACCTCTGTCCCGCTTCTTCCTCTGAGGTTTCTGTCTCTTCTTCACACCTCCTTTTAACATCCCCTGTGTTAGTTTTTACTCCCTCTTGTCACTAGTGTTTGCTCATCTGGCATCTCCATTACAGCTCAGGCAACACAGGTCCTTTCTCCTCTCATATCCTCTTCAACGATTTTTTTGTTCAGGGCTAATGCATCATACACATTTCTGGAGATCAAGTTGTGGTCAAAGGCAACTCACAAAAGACTAAGCTGATCATATAACTGTTGCTTTTAATTAAAAGAACTTATCAATTTCCTGTTCAGTGTAAGCCATTCTATAAGCAACTGAATTTCTACCAACAACTGGTGCTGTCATTATTCCCTATCTTGTTGATGTACACCAATAAAAAAGGCAACATTGATCACAATGTCAGAAAATTAATTGGATCTTGTTTTCAACAGTAAGTCTTCTCACATTTTAGGAGTATGCGTGTTGTTTTTGTTGCATTCACTTTAAGAATGTTGTGTGTGATGTTGGATCAATGGTGTGGAATTCAATGTTCAACTCTGCCACAGTAGAGCTATGTTTCCAATTGTCATGCAAAATTTTAACAAACTTTTCAAATGTTGCAAAAGAGATGGTGTGTAGATGGTGTGTTTCCATCTTCTGGTGGTCTTGTTTGCTCTTCTTGAGGGAGGGTCTAATGGTACTTTTCTACTTTGCAGTGGACTTGGATGAAACATGTAATGCAATGCTTTATAGAAATGTAGTGATAAACTTAATGGCCAGATTATTAATTATTTTCACTCTAACTTTCCTCATGTCTGACCTTAGTTTCATCCCGCTGTCTGGTCAGAACATTCCTGGTACTCAGACATCATGCGTTCTCACATTATCTCTGTGTGCCATCGGTGTCCAGTTTCTTTGGACACTGATGGGGGGATAAAGAGTCGTCACTCTTTATCCCCCCATCCTCTTAAAATCCCCCTCTACTCTGATGATGGAGAGATAAATAGTTCTGTGTTTTGTCATATGGCAGGTTGCTCAGGTTAAAAACATTTAGCTGACTGCAGTCAGTTAGGGTCATGTTCAATGTGTGCATTACCTGAATTACATCTTGTTTTTTATGAGTAGTCAAATCTATTCAATACTGTGCACCACAAAATTATTTTGAAAAGGTTGTGTCTTAATCAGACTACATAGTCGTGCTTAAAGTTCCTGGAGGGCCACAACAAACCAGAAGAGCTACAACAGGCAAGGGCCATCTGGACCCTATTGAAAAACGGTTGCTAGCTGGAGGTGTGGCCGCTTTTGGCAACCCCAGAGGGAATAGGTCCCTATATCTTTGCTAGCAATAATATGTCTTTAGCATTCATCTTGCTCTTACTTGAGTTGTTCAATATTTGAATGTATGGCCAACATGGACTGAACGGCTTCATTCACTTCATTCTGCTGCCATTGGCAAACTAATATCCAACAGAGGCAGAATATGATTCAAAACGATGCAGAAAATCAATGGCCTCTTTCTGTTTGCTGATTGGTTGAAATTCAACCTGATTCAACCAAGCACATCTCCCAAATGTGTTTGGCATTTGATATTTAGCTCAGTGTCATCTCCCTTTGGCATTCAACCAAAGGGAGAATCAAATAGAATTGCATATCACGATAAGATATGATAATATGATAAGAATTAAATTCCATCATTAAATTCCAAGGCAGACCAGGATGAAGATGAAGATGATGATTTTAATGACTAATCCACAGAACGGAACACAGGGAGCAAGAACGATTCGAGACGTACACACGACGAGGATCCGACAAGAGACAAAGACAACAGGTGGGACTAAATACACTGGGAGGGTAATCAAAGAAACGAGACACAGGTGGGATCAATCAACAGGGAAGACACAGAGACTCACAGGGGAACAGACTAATAAACACAGAAAAACCTCAATAAATACACAGAAAACAGATCACAACACTGTGAGCAATTTAGTGATACAAATCTTGCTTCTTTATGTGAAGAGAAGCAAAAAAAATTTATCACTTTTATCGTCATCGCTATGGTTCCGCCAAAATATTCTGATAAAACTTTCAGTTCATGTCAACCACTCCTACTATGAAAGCAACATGTTGATAATTGCGCCGGAGTGTGGTCACCTCCAGACATCTTTTATCTGTCAGACGAAAGCATGTTACTATTCATTATGAAACTTGCCTGATTATTTGTAAGTTCCACAAACATGGAAGCCTCAGTTGATGTTACATCCATGAAGAAAAAGCCCACATGTGATTCTCTCTGAAAATGCCACAGATCAAACTTAGTTCAAGCACAAACTTGAACCTTCATACATCAAACCTCCAACAATGGAGATGGAACCAGCTGCTGCAGCTTCTCTGCACTCCTAATTGCTCATTTATACACGTGTTACTGCCTCGGCTGCCGTAACCCTTCCTGTGGAGTTGTTGGTATCGAAGCACTGCCCTCCCTTTGCCAGCTTTGTGAATGGGATAACCTTGGCACGAAAGAAAGATTAGACCAGGAAGATCACTGGCTTAAAACTCAACACTGATCCCAGCGCCTCAAGCACCACAGTGGGGCTAATGTGAGTGGAGAATTAGTTACCACACTACACTAGATGAAAGTCAGAGCCTTTAGGAGCCAGACGAGCAAAGCCCACTGTAATAATGACTGATTGTTGAGGTCACACAGACACCTTTGTTGTTTCCCCAAGGGAACTTTTTTTTTATCTACATCTTTTCTTCTGCGATGCCGATCTCATATCTAAGATATTTCCTGACAGAGCTGTTCTGTTATTTTCTACAGTTGTAGTTGTGGGAACAAATAGATGAGGATTTATTTGAAGACTGACATGGAGATTGTTGTTTATTTCAAAAGGGACAATGCACATCACAAAATATAACAGAGTTGGCCATAAAGGCTAGTTTTCATTTGTAGGTTACAATCAGTATAAATACATTTAATAATAATAATAATAATAATAATACAGACAAATTAAGCTTCTTCTGTAAAAAAAAACATATATACACACACAGACATATACATATGTCTGTGTGTGTGTAATATAAACCGTTAAACTTATTTTTATAGGTTTTATGCATTACCCAGGTGAAAAAAAGTATACTTCAAACATAGTATATTTCAAACATACTTACATTTGTGAAAGTACATTTTAAGTATACTAAGTATTAAGTGTACTACCTATAAATATATATGAAGTGTACTAAAAGTATACTTGTACCAATTTCGAAATTAGGACCTTAAACCCACTTAAACATAATTGTACCAAAATACACTTTTAATAAATATATTAAATAAAAGTATAGTTTAAGTGAACAAAATATATATTTGCCCAAGTCTAAATATACACTTGCTCAAGTATATTTAAAATATATTTTGTGTATATTTTAAAATATATGCTCAAAATAGATTTTTTTTAATTTACTTAACACTGCTTTAAATTATTAATTTCACTATATTTTAAATTACATCTCAGTGTAAATTTTAGGCTAATAAAGTATGCCCTTTTTAAAAAAAAATTTCTTTATTTAATCGGGTGAACCCCATTGAGAGCCAGATCTCATTTTCAGGAGGGACCTGGGCAGAAGTCTGCAACACGCAGCAACCTGATTATACAATAAAACTAATTAATACATATGCAGAAGTATGCCTTTTTAGGTGCCTTAATAATCTTTTACTATTTTTGTTAAAATTGCAAAGAATAAAAAAATTGTAATCATGATTTAATGCTGTTTAAGAAAGTACCTAACCCAATCCATTTTCAGATGTATGATGTAAGATCTATAATCAACAGGATTAGCTCCAGTACACACTCCAGAACAGATGGTGGCGGTATTGCACACTTTCTTGTTTTTTTTTTTTTTGTTTTTTTGTTTTTTAAAAAAACGCCATAAAGAGAAGAAAAAACTTGAACGCAAGTAAGATAACAGACGCTGTTCAAATTCGCAATTTTTACTCGCATAATATTGCCTTAAAAGTAGAGAGGGCTTTGATAATAGTTACTAATTTTGGTAAATTCAAGCTGGTGACGTCCTACTCCGAGTTAGACGACAACACAACTGGACAACAACAGATGGAAATGAAATGTTGGTCACAAAAGGAGCCCGAAGGGACGAAGGCTGCTAACGTGTTGCTAGCTAGTGGTAAGTTTGCTTATTAATAATCTTCATCTAATTGTAAACAGTGCAGTAAAGATATATAGCTTATGTTGGTTTCATAAATCATTATTTTATCAATTTTATTGTGACTTGTATGATTATTTCTATAGCAATCATCCAACTTCATGTTATAACTGCATGGAGGCTGTTTGTTGCGACTTATACTTATATTCATAAACGTAACCTGGTTTTAATTAAGCTCCATATGACAAAGTGATTGTCATATGGATGTATTGTGAGGTTGTTGTTATAACTTGTTCATCAATGTTTTTATCTTCAACATGTTTTTGCAGTCTAAGCAAATGAAGATGAAAGAGGAAGCCAGAGAGATCAGGTGTTGGGAAACCTAAAGGCTTTTCTGTCTCAGAGGCTCTGGCTCCACCAGATCACCAACCAGCTCTGAGGATGAACCTCCACATCATCTTCATGGTGGAAGGACTTTTTTAAATATATTAAAAAGTATATTTTTAATATAATTCTGACAGAATTAATACACTCAAAATATCCTAATCAAGCTATTCAATACTACATAAAAAAAGTACTTCTAAGTATACTAAAAGTTGTAAATTAATACTATTTAAGTTCTATTAAAGTATACTAAGCACAAAAAAGTTGTTCCACAATAGTACAGTTTAAGTACATAAATCAAAGTATGTTAAAATTTAAAGTATACTTTTTTTACTAGGGTAATGT
>NW_006800469.1:17938-31816 GCF_000485575.1 Poecilia formosa | reverse complement strand
GTTTTGTTTTGTTTTGTTTTAATGAGGAGCCAGCTACATTTTCAACAACAAAAATTGGGGGGTTACCAACACCAAGTGCTTAATAAACATGATTTGATTTAAAGGTAACTGGACAGAATTTTTCCCCTTGTTAATCTAACATTTCTCTTTCATACATTTTATTTGTTGTTGGCTTTCAGGGCCCTGTGATGGATTGTTGGAGATGGACACCACCAGCCCCCTCACTGCGCTGCAAGGATCAGTGTGTTCAGATCATGGATGGAAAGCTTTTAAGGTAGTTTGTCTCCTTAAGTCCACACTTAAAACAACTTCATAGTCAATGCCAACATCAACTGATTCTATGACATTGCTGACTATTTTTTCTACTTCTAACATAAACGGGCAAAGAAGACACCCAGAAATGTTTTTTCACCCGAGGTATTCGGTCCCAATCATCATCACTTCTGATGATGCCACATACACAGTGAGTCCACAACGTCTTGAAATTGTAAGTATTATTTCTTTATTTGCCATTTTTCTGTACTCTTTAAAATACAAATGCTTTCTCTGTTTAATTGCTCTATTGTTCTTTTTTGTAGGTTTCTGTAAGGTGCAGTGGTCCAGTGAATGGGAATGTTCTGTCGTTGATCCTCACTGTTCTTAGGAAGGAGAAATGCCAGTTTGTCTGCAGTAATACTGGAATACTGTGACATTGAATTAAAACAATACTCTGTCCTTGAAAAAACAGTTTTCACATTTCCTCTAAAGTGTACCTATCGTTTTATTGTGCTGATTTTCATAATTTTGTTGTTTGTAAACTTTGAATGTATTGACAGTTTCTACAATTGTCTTATAGTATAATGGCTCTTGAAAAAATGTCGGTAAGTCTTTATTTGACTGGGTGTGCATAAGACTGATATGATACTGTCATAAACATGACATAACTCCTGTTTGTCATGTTTGTGCCTTAATAATCTTTTACTATTTTTGTTAAAATTACAAAGAATAATTATTAAGGCACAAACATGACATAACTCCTGTTAGGAACAGTGTCAGTGTCATTCAGTAAATAATGACAATTTTAATGAGAATTTGCTTTAAAAGTTGGATGAAAGGTTTTATGTTATGTTTATGACAGTGTCATGTCAGTCTTATGCACACCCCATCAAATAAAGTGTTACCAAAATCGTAATATATTGAAAGCACAACGTAATTATAATTTTTGTTCTTTAAAGTAATAACTTTAATGTTGTTGTTGTTGTTTTTTTGTCACACTTAAATTTTCATGCTCATTGTGTTCTCTTTTGATGTGTAAACTGATAATTTATGTAAAGTTCATAAAGTTGTAAATAAAATTGCACAATTTTAAAATGTCGGTAATTAAACAAAATATTTGAATTACCTTGAACATCTTGTGTAATTAATCCTTCCATGTAATTGTAGCCTAAAACAATGTAAGTACTTCAGTGTAGTTATGCATATAATGCACAAAATAGGAAAGAAGGAATAAAGAAGACTTATGAGTAATTAAAATTGTACTTTATTAGCAATAGCAGTAAATCAAAAATAAAAATTAAGTGTAATTTAAATTACTCATTTAAATTAGTAGTATATTTAAAATATATTTAAAGTATATTAAAAGTATATTTTTAATATTATTCTGACAGAATTAATACACTCAAAATATCCTAATCAAGCTCTTCAATACTCCATAAAAAAGTACTTTTAAAAGTTTCTAAAAGTTGTAAATTAATACTATTTAAGTTCTATTAAAGTATACTAAGCACAAAAAAAGTTGTTCCACAATAGTACAGTTTAAGTACATAAATAAAAGCATGTTAAAATTTAAAGTATACTTTTTTTACTAGGGTAATGTTGATAGCCACCCTTATAGGTGTTGTTATATGGATTTATTTTTAAAGGAAGCTGAATTATTTAGAGAAATGTTCAGTGTACAGGCTTGTGTGATCTGTTGCATTTGTGCTAAAAGAGAAATGCATTTGCTGGCACTCTGCTTGCTTCTCTGCTCTGACTGGGAGCATTTCAGAGATAGATATAGATCAGGGGACATATCTGGCTGGAGGAAATATCACTCTACATATTTTTGTTTATAAACCAATTTTCCACTATTTTGTGTTTATCTATGATAATAAAAAAAAAACCAGGAAAAGGCCAAATCTGGCTTATGCAGCCATACCCTTTGTTGGCAAGATGGGCAGCAGAGCTGACCAAAAGAAACTCATGTCGCTTTGCTTTAAGACAGCTATAGCAAAGCGACATGCATTTCTTTTGGTCAGCCCTGGGTAAACTTTGTCTCCCAAAAGAGGGTCCAGCATAATTTTTTATCTGCTTTATTTTGTCCTTTTGGCTTCAGGCATGTGTGTTTGGAGTAAAATAAACACAGTTGAAAGGGTGTGGGGGGAGAGTGCTGTGTCTCTTTGCTGGATTAGCATATCAGCACTGAGTGCTAATTTAACTGGGTCATTGAAAGAGAATGCTTTAATAAAGCTGGAGAGTTTTAGATGTGCCATCACGAGCATGTAGCCCTTCTTCTGCTGTTTGACGTGTATTATTCTTTCAATTTCAGATTAAAGTTGCAGTGTGTAGCTTTTCTAAAGATATATTATCTGTCATTAGCACATTTAGCAGTGGTTCACAAGTTTGATTGACAGTACTAAGCCCCTCCTCCTGGCTCTTATTGGTTGTTTTTGGTCAGGAGCGGTTCATTTCTTCAGATGGCAATAGCAGCACAGAGAGGAGGTTGCCTGGGAAATTCATGGCAGGAGATCCTGCACTCCCTGTGCTTCCGACCGTAGTAATCAATGTTACTGGCCAGTTCATGCTAGCTTATAACAATTTAGTTTACTTATTGCAGTCGATTTCAACAAGCTTGGTGAGATTGCATAAAACTTCACTAACCTAAAACAATTTCACATCCAAATGTTAGATAGCGTTTAGCAACTTAACTTACCTCAATATGTTTTTTTAATTTTATTTTTGAAAGCTAGAAGTTCATGCTTTTGTGTGTGGGGGGGGGTTGCACCGGAATCTGCAGGATTCATTTTTTGACCGGGTTAACTCAAATAAATCTTTTAAATAAGGCCATGGCTGACGCGGGTCTTCTGGATGGCTACACTTGGTGGACTCCATTTTGGGTGTTAGTGATTCTGAAGGTGCTGCATACCTGCCTTGCTCTTCTTGAGGGACGGTCTAATGGCACTCTTAAGTACCCATAACTAAATCTACTTAAGTAAAGTACAGACACATGAACAATGTACTTAAGTACAGCAAATTAAGTACATTACATCCCACCACTGATCATAACATACTGTCAGAACATGGCCATAGTTTTAGCAAATATAAAAAAAAATTATTTAAGTTACCGACTGCAGCTTTAAAATGTGAGTCTGTAGCAGCACCCAGAGGGTGTCTGAAGAAACATACGTGTTTTGTTATGAAATGAAAAGCTTCCGTTGCTCAGCTTTTTTCCCCACATTGAATCTAAGGGTGCGTTCACACTGCAGCCTGAAGTGACCCAATTCCGATTTTTTTTTTACATAATGTGACCTGTATCTGATCTTTTCATGGCAGTCTGAACAGCACAGGTCGGATTCTTTTCAAATGCAACCCATATCCGATCCGTATCCGATTCAAATGCGACCTTATGTCCGGGCCACCCACATTCATCCGAACTGAACATCAACAAATGTCACTAATCTGGGTCCTGATACATGCAAGCGGGAAGAAAAACAACAACCATGTCGGACTACAATGAGGATTAAGTTGTTAATATGCTGCTCCGGTTGGACAACAACTTCAAATATGTAAGCTAAGCTCCACCGTTAGCCTCCATGTTTACTTCCGCAAACACTGAGCACTACTTACGGAGGTTGGCAGCATTGTTGGCAGAACACAGAGAACGCTGACGCTATTGCGCCCTCTACTGCGCATGTGGGTCACTTTCAGGTCGTTTGCCTGTTCAGACTGCAGAACACATACAGGTCACATATGTGTGGCAGTGTGAACGGCACGGCAAAAAAATCCGATTTGATAAAAAATCGGAGTTGGGTCACTTCAGGCTGCAGTGTGAACGTACCCTAATGGTGCGCCATAACTCCTTTTTTTCCCCTTTCCTTAACCTTCTCTATGAATTCTCAATGAGCAGCTGCTTAATAAACATAAAGGGGTGTGTGCTCAGAAGAGACCTGACCTCCGAGAGCTCAGCAGTGGGCAAGAGAACAATGGAGGAGGGAGGGTGTCCTTGAGCTGAGTGTTGAGACAGCCTCCAGCCGGGGGCGGAGGGGCAGTCGATCCCGTCAGCCAAAAACAGTCAGAAGAGAGTGGGCTGAGCAAGGGGAGGAACTGGGATTTCTGCTCCTGCCTGTGTGGCTGCAGGGGAGACCCCGGATGCTGGGATTTTCTCCACCATGGGATGCAGCCTCTGTTCTTTGAGGAAGCCTCATGAGCAATATAAGCTACTCTACGAAGTCTGCAAGGTACTGTGACCGTGTGCTTTCAAACTTAGGAAGAGTTTTTGGGTGTTTTTTTGTTGTTGTTGCAATCTTTCTCCGGTTTTTAGCCATTTATCATCCCTGACTTGTTGTCGGTCTCGGGGGTCATTAGGTTGAGTTCAGTGGGGTGAAGTGGAAACTGTTGCCAGCTAAAAGAGGGTCTGAACTCTGGATGCTGGGGTCAGCGAGAGGCGGCGTGCTGTGCTTAAAAGGAGGTAATGAAGAGGTGACAGCTCTCTCAATGACCCGGTGGATCTGTAGCCAACATCTGAACGCTGACTGTTCTTGCTTCACTCTTTCACCAAAGTTTATATTTAACAGTTGAGTGCTTGTTTTGCAAATTGTCTTTACGGAAAAGAAAATAGCGCAGGCGTTGTAGCAGATGCATCATTAACACACGGGGTTGAAGAGCATTCTCACACCCAAGGACTGGAGCTAGATTTGGCGTTCTTTTCCATTCTTTGGCGGCTGAGCGTAAACCCTGATTATAGGCAGAAACGTTTGATGGGTTTCACCAAGTTTTTTTTTGTTTTTTGTTTTTTTATGCTGCAACATTTGCTCACGTCAGAGATACCACAATCTCCTGAACTCCAGCATATTGTTCTCATGCTTTAAAACTAGATTTACATTCACCCATCAACATGCATCAGCTGAAGTTTACAGTGTTTGTATCATTTATGTTTCTTGCCCTCAGAAGTGGATTGGTGTATACTGGGTGGACAAAACCTGGTTCATGAAAATAAAGCGAGACTGTAGTGGTATTTTAAGAAAAAGCAACAACTCCCTTTTTGTTGTTGTTTCCACCAATGGTAGAAAGAAGGTCTGGGATGTTAACGTAGGGTTGTGTATCATATTGTTTTTCATTTATCATGATACATTTTTTATAAAAATTTTTGATTTATTGTTGTCACGATAAATTCCAACTAATGATGTTTGAAATCCCCCCAAACTTTTGGCATTGATGGTTTTACTATTTTCTCCAATGTTTGTTCAATGTAAGCATTGAACAAAATCCCAATAAATTTGAAAATGCAGTTACTGTGTGCAATATTTTTTATTCACTCAGTCATACATTTACCTAAAAAAGATTTTATAAATAGTTCTTACCGTCCCTTTTTATAGTTTTCACAATAGTGATAATGATATCACTACCCCAAAATTCTGAGCTAAAACTTTAAATCCATATCACCCACCACTACTTTAATGCATTAATATAGATTAATTACATCAGTTTCAATGTGTTCAAAATTTTAACACAATTAATGTATTTATTTATTTATTTTACATACAAAATTCCTGAACTGCAACTTTGGTATTCACATGTTTCTGATACGCTCATAAATCTATGCACAAGCAACGTCTGCAAACAGTATCAGTGAGCTGGAAAGAAATGTTGCTGCTCAAGTTGTGCTAAAAGGAGTTAGCTTTCATCTCAATGCAATACATGCCAGTGTTCACATATTTAAAGAAGTATTTTTTTTTCAAAGAAGTCCAATTAGATTGTTAAATAACCTAAACACAGATTAAAAACAGTAAACTGGATTGTTGAGATCTATTTATTTAATAAAAAGCTTTTGAATTAAAAATGTTGCTTATTTTGTTGATGCATGGTTTTTCATTAATTAGAGATTCTGCAATTAGCACAATAAAAAATTAAATCTGGTCCCACGCCAAGTATGAACATTTAATTCATTTCAAGACTTTGTTTTAAAGAGTCCTTAATCAGTATAGAATAGAAGTTCAGTCATGGCTTATTTTTTTCCATAAATTGTGATTTTCATACTTGCTTTTTTCTAGGTAGGCACTAGTGTAATTTTAATTTTATTTTCTTTAGCAAACAGAATAAAAGTTTCTTCAATCTTAAGCCAGGGGAATCCCAAATGTGGTTCAGGGGCCATTTTTGCAGTCTGTGGACTGATTTTGTGTGTCCTGACTTGCAATTCAAGAATGATTGAATTTGATCAGAGTGGAAAAGTGTTGAGAAAAACAGAAGTAAATTAACTGCCAAAGATTTGAGAAGAATCAAAAGGTGAAGCTACCAGGAACCCATTATCTTCCAGTGCTGTCATATTCCAGAACTGCAACCTACGTGGAGTGCAGAGAAGTACAAGATGTTCAGAGACATGGCCAAGGTAAGGGAAGCTGAAATCTGACCAACACCAAACAAGACACATAAGTTTAAACGTCAAAACAGATCTGAAGACGGATTTTCAAAGGTTGCATGGGTTCATGGCTGGATCAGTGATAGGCACAGAGCTCCACTTCACACCAGACACCAGCAAGGTGGAGGTGGGATACTGGTATGGGCTTCTGGTATTATTAAAGATGAGGTAGTTGGACCCTTTCACGTTGAAGATGGAGTCAAAATCAACTCCCAAACCCACTGACAGTTTTTAGAAGACACTTTCAAAACTTTTTTCATATACAAGAAGCATAGAATAGACACTACAATGGAGGCTGAAGTTCCATTATGCATCTACTTGATGGATTTGTGTACTACCACAGTAGGTCATATAGTAGGGTGCCCCGTTGTTGACTCGTGGTTGCTAAAAACCTTACCAGACTGATTTTAGTGACATAGTGGGTATAAAATATTGAATAAAATGTTGTGCTACATGACAGGCTTTATTTTCACTCTTATATTTAACTTTATGACACACAAAACTACAAATGAATCGTCCTTATTGTCTCCAGGTGCATTCTGGGTAAAGCTTGTCACAACGTCGTCATCAGTCACTTGGCAACAAATGGCAAACAAGAGCATTTCTATGGACTACGTTAACATGTTTTGAATTTGTGTTGTTTCACCAGTAGCCTGATGTTTCTGTTCTTCTCTTGGTTTGTTGTACTTCATGTCAGATGGACTTCAAAATGACGTAATCGCTCTCTCTGGTGATGAAACTTGTTAGCTCCGCAGTTGCGAACATGTCTATGTTGTAAAGTTAATTTATCATGAGCTTTATTATTTGGGCCCGGTCATTAGCCCCGCCCCCGGCCGACGCCGACTTGTTCTGCTACTGCTTCACATGTTTGCCTGAGGAGCGGAGACAGCAGTAAGGCGTCTTGTCTGGAGCTTATTATAACAAGGTAAGTTCCATGTTAAAATGATCATGTTTTTGACTATTTTATATGGAGGCATTAAGTTTCCGTTTTCACAAGAGTATTGATTCATATACATAGTTTGCTTAACGTACATTTATTTGTTTGGATATCACTGTATATACGATTATTTATTATATTAACCGAACATTAAAACTGTCAGGAAAATCTGGAGGCCATTTGAGTTAAAATTATTTAGCTGCGGAGGTTGTTTCTTTAAGTTTTTGGCTGTAGACTGCAAAACGGGGGAGTGGCTGTGCTGGACCATTGGCTTGATCTATGCCACAGGTGTGTCAAACTCCGGTCCTGGACGGCCACTGTCCTGCAACATTTAGATGTGCTGCTACTGCACCACACCTGACTCTGGACTCTGGAGAATGTATCTACACAATGAGGAGGCAATTAAGCCATTTGACTCTGGCTTTTGTACCTGTGGCATATCTAAAAACTGCCCAAATGTTTTTTCTTTGTTAGTGTGTCATGTTGGTGACTGAAGCCTGTTATGATGACTTCAACACATTTCTTCAGACAGGTTGGCACAACTTTTAATGTCCAAAAAAATTTTCTATAAGCCGACTAATTTCTTTCGTAATTATTTCTGACTTTTTTATGCTTTATCTTGTAAACCAGGTGGGCAGAGTAATTTGAATGAATATGATGGTGACACACACAGGTGAGTTTGATTAGTTTTGCTCACACTTCTTTTTAAAATATTTATTTATTATCCTAATGTTTCTGCTATATTTCCTGTTTTTCCTTCCAGGCTGGAAGTCTTCCTCCTTCATATTGGTGAAAACAAGAGCAGCACCAAAGACACTTCACCATCAGTGATCACTAGACCATCCATGGCCGCTTCCAATGAACTTTCAAAGCACACGTCACCTTCAGTGCAAAGTACCATGAATGAATGACCTTTGATGTATATTACTGTCAGTGTTGTTTGATGTTTTGAAATAAAAGTAGATTATGTACTGCAAATGGTGCTGGTGTTTTTGTAGATTCAAATGGGATCTAATGTCTTTTAAAATGAATTTGGGGATTATTGATAGTTTATGGGGGGGCTGGGGGGGTTTAATTGCTGTAGTGGCTTTTATTTGGTAGTAAATTGACAAAAAAAAAGTGGGCAATGAGAGAAGAGGTAGACAGGGAAGCAAACCCACAACAGCTGCATTGAAAGAGCCTCCATGTGGATTGTGCTTAACCCCTGCACCACCACAGCATACCCTGCCAGTTGTATTTTAAAACTCAGATTTCTATGTTAATATATATACTTTACACCTTTCTGTGTTAGATTAACACATTCATAGTGTTAACTTTTGACAAAATACACTAGTGTTGAGTAAGTCAACACTGATGTGTGTTTAATTTCAACTACTGTGAGTGTTGATTCACAAATAACACTTTCAAAAGTGTAATTTCTACACCATCCAGAGTGGGCCAATATAGACACTTTCAAAGTGTTGAGTTAAACTCTGTAGGAGTTGACTGAACACTTCCAAATTTGCTGTGCAGGATGATATGAAATTTATTTTCTGATTTGTCCATAAAGCTACACTTAGGTTAAGCATCATCACAGCACAGCCGCCCACCATGTTCAGTCCATCTGCTCATCTGTATAAATACACTTGCCGCACTATTTCACGCCATTCACTCTGAAGCAGCCACCAGGCAGCAGCTCTGGAGGCTGCCGTACTCCAGGCAACATGCCAGTTATTTTTTATTCTTATTGATCCCCGAAAAACGATAAAAATCCAGACATTACCAAAAATCAATGAAATCCCCCCAGACTGCACTTGAAAATTGAACGTTATGCTGCTAACACTTAGCTTTCATCAACAACTCAGTGATGGAAGTAAGAGCATTACGCAACATAAATAATCACCTCGCCGGAACACGGTGCGCTAAATAATAAAAATAATTTAACTAAGCTTCGAGGCAGGTAATTTCCTCAAGGAATTTTAGTAACCAAGTTAACTCGAATCATTCGAGAAATCGCTACAGCCCTACTTCAGGCAGTCAGCTAGTTTTGTGGCCTTGCTTGAAAAGTGTCGATACGAAACCTATTGTTAAAAAAAAACTCCTTTTGACAGTTTGGCACAAGCCATCTGGGAACACAGCAAGCAGGAGGACGAAATTACTGTGATTAAAAGAAACTTAACTGTTATTCTTTTGGCCTCCACTTAAAATTCTGTGTTCTGGGAAATCATGCTAACTATGCTGTCCAAACAGTGAAATATGGTAATGGGAGCATGCTGTGGGAGTACTTTACTTCAGAAGGTCTGAGTTTATGGGAAGGTAAACTACATATTAAAACAATAATTGAAAAAAGTCCATCAAAATCTCCAGTCATTTCTAAATTTTTCACTTTTTACAATTTTAGAACATAAAATCAAATTAAATTCAAAAACTGAAAAATATTCATTGTTCACTCCTGGCTGAAATAAAATGTAAAAATCAAAAGAAAAAATTTATGTAATTATTTTTTTTAGATTGAAGTTTGCCAAAAATATTGGATCGTACCAGCTGAATACACTCTTCAAGATTTTACAAAGAATCTTAAAGACCATGTATAATTTTCCTTCCACTTCACATTTATGCAATCTTATCTTTTGGATTATCAAATAAAAGTTTTGTACAACATGTTGAAGGTTTTGGTTACAATGTGAAAAAACGAGAAAAAGTTACATTAATACGTTTTTTGTTTTGTTTTATTACTGTACTTAGTCAGGCGTTATTTAAAGATACCTGACACTATAGGTGTAGACGTTCCCCTTATTTTGATAGTCTCGAGTTATAGTATTTTTTTTTCTCTTTTTTTAATACTTGACCTATTTGACAGCTGTGGATCGCTCAGCTCTCACTTCAAAGCAGCAGTAAGCGCCATGTGTAGAAGCAGGCTCACTTTCCTTTGTCAGTTACTTAGTGCAGAAGCTTTGGAAACTATTTGACAGTCACAGGTCAGTTAATCTGTCCAGAAGCATCCTGTTACGGCTGTGGCGCCTCACTGCAGGTTTTCTAAGACTCTGAGCTTAATTAGAGCCTGAGCATAAGCTGCCAGTTCAGTCTGCAATCCACGCTGGATCATGTTTCTAGTAAAACTTTTGCTTTATTTTTTTCTGATCACCGTTGTTTTCTGAAAATTGCAGACAAATAGCAAGAAAAGTGATTGATCTGCAGAGAAATAGTTTTGCAAAAGAGCCTGCTGGAACATTTCCTCTAGGAAGCTGCCTAATTAGCCACATTTCTCAGTGAAGAAATATGTTACAGTCATCTAAGTTGTCACCAGATGTTCTCAGTATGACTAGATTAATGGAGAATTGAAATAGAAATGTTTTCACAAGACTGTCCTTCATCCAGTCCGGCCCACTGTCAGTCTCTGTTAACTTTTGACAAAATACACTAGTGTTGAGTAAGTCAACACTGATGTGACTTACTCAACACTAATGGTCACTAAGGCCATTTCCACAACATAAGGGCGGGAGAGGACTTGTGAAAAGGCAGTCTGGCCAGATTGATTCTGGTGCCAGTAATGAGGTCTGACATCATGACATCAACTGCATAAGGAGACAATGTGGGGACCAGCAGCGCCAAGCACAACCACTTGACACTTTTTAATAATCGCTAAGACTAGCCATGGTGAGCCACCACATTTGGCAAACCGTGGAGGAGGTGGCTGCAGTGCAGGAGAACTCACAGAAAGTCCTACTGTTGTCTAAAGCGAAAGATGGATGATATTTAGAGGGATAAATGATGCATCAAGATCCCCACAAGAGAAACACAAACCGTGGATGGTATTTGGTTTGACACTTGCTCAGATTGATGATCTATAAATATCTTGATGAGTCTCCTTTGTTTTTCATACTTTTTTTGTTTGCTTAGACTGTATACAAATGATACAACTAGCGATCCAGACCTTACTGTAATCAAATCAGTCGTATGCTAGGAACAACAAATCCCTATATGAATCCATTTGCCTATGCGTGTGTCCATCCATCGTCCATTCACCCACAGCACTATCTTTCTGTCTATCCACTTGTCCAGCCATCCATTTATCATCTATTCCTCATTCCATTGGCCCATCTATTAATATATCCATCAGCTCATTAGTCCATCTGTCAGCCCATTTGACAGACAACATGGTGGGAGATGATTGGAAAACGGATACATAAAAACATGTCAAAGAATTGTAAAAGACTTGAGACTATGAGGTTCATCCAGCAGGATGACGACCCTAAAAGAACACCTTCCCCTAGATATTTGTGGACCATGAGTTGCTTCATACTGATGCATTGTGGTATTCTATTTGTTGTGTTTCCAGGAAATAACAGGAAGGCCACTAGATGGTGGTATGACAGCTATGTAATAGAGCAGTATGCACTGTCGTCTCCATGCCAATTCTCTGCTGACTGCCTGCAACAGTAACTTTCATTACAAATGTGCACAAAGATTAGTCTGTATTCTGTTCATTTTGAAGAAGCACAATTTTGCGATTGCAGTGTTTACATTGATAAGAAACACAATTAAAATGACACATGAATATGTTTATTCACACAATGAAGCATTAAAAAAAAACATGCCATGCCATCATCCTCCAACTACTTCTTGTTGTCTTCTTTATGGTTTGCTCCAGGAGCCACATCAAGTTTTTGATCATGTGACGTGATGGAAAAGAAGTGTTTCCATTCCAGTATTGCAAAATAAATAAATTTTAATATGGCCAGAAAACCACTTCACTCTTGCACCAAAACCTTTTAGTGAAAAACAAGAATTTTTTCTAAATTGCTATGTTGCCATTAAGCAAATTTATTTTCATAATGTCGAATTTCGCAGCAAATGTCACTTGTGCCTCATTTTCACTGAGCGTTTGGTGAGATTTGACTAGGGTCATCAAGGCACTTGACATTGGCCTTAGTATTGACTGATGTTTGATGTGCAGTAGCACATCAAACATCAGTCAATACTAAGGCTAGCAAGCCTTCATAGGGAATTCCTGTGTTTGTTGTGCGGCCCTGTGTCTGAAGAAAGGGAACCCTGGGGCAGCGGTGTGAGATAACACTGTTGATGATACAACCCTGGGTTTCAGTCCAGTTACAGATATTGGTTTTTCTGTGAAGCCCACTGTGCATTTTGCTCCATGTCAGCTTTCCTCACCACAAAGCAGAGAACGATGCTCTCTGCTGAATGCTCTTTACTCTGTCAGGCTTTGTGAGGAGACAATGTCAAATGTTATTTTTGTGCCAAATTATAATCATGACAAGATAATCAACTGTTTTTATCTGAAGTCTTTTTGTTGCCGAAAAGTCTGGCATTAACGTCGGGTTAAGCTCTCTGAGAGACCCACTTTATACCTTCATCTGTGTTCATCAAACTCTCAGGGAGGCAGCAGACAGCGTGCTGGAAGGAATTTGCATTGTTAATTGACCATCTTTGGATAACACAACATCCCATACTTAAATCTGATTTGTAAATTTCCTGTAAATAGAGACTGCTGTTTTTCAGCCTCACACTGTGGAGGGTCTTATTTTTGTTTAGTTTAATAAACAATATGTTTGGATTTTTTTAAGCACTTTTAAGTCTGAACATCCACATAGAGAAATTCACTATACTGATCACAGTTTGTTTTTTATGAGAAAGTGTAATGAAATGAGTTTCATTACTGGGACTATTCTTTACTTAAGTCACTGTATAGCACTTTAAAAGCACTTTTTGCACTTTATGAACAAGCACTTTATTTAGAACTGCACTTTAAGCATAGATTTACACATAAATAATTTGCACACAAGAAGTTTTAACTGTATGAGTATTTTTAGTGATTAGCATGTAGCCTTTTGTTCTGGGGTCTGCACAGCTGCTCCTCATTGAGAAGTGAGGTGGTTGCCCATGAAGAGAGGATAATTGTTACTCAGAGCAAGGAGCTACTGGTGGGTAGTGATGGGCTATCTGAAGCCAGGTTTCGAGGCTTGTACCGATTAAAAAGGGGGCGTGTCCGACGAAGCCCCGCTCGAGGCTTGTGTTGTCTTGCTGAAAATCACTTGACTGGCAGCAAACGAGGCCTCGCATTGTATGGGTCACGTGACTGCTTCATTTTGCGTGTCGGTTTTCAAAATAAAAATGCAATGAGCCATGCTGCTTCATGGGTTGTTGTCCATTTGGTCGCACATCAGAGGAGAATATTTGTCTTCAGTGGCCAAAATAAAATGAACATTGACCAACATATTTGATGTGTATTGATGATGGCACTCATCAAAATGTAATGTTTGTTACTGCTTTTCTCAATTGTAGATTATAT
>NW_006800469.1:0-17259 GCF_000485575.1 Poecilia formosa | reverse complement strand
CGAGTAATGAACCTTTTTGCAAAGCAAAGGGTTGGAAAGGTTCATTGCTTCATGAGGCTTCATTTGCCCATCACTAGAGCAAATGTTTGTGCATAATCTGTTAAGTGTGGAGTGCTAATATGAAGTGACTCACCTGCCTTTTCTGTGTCCTCTCCAGGGTGTTTTTTCCCCAGGAATCCAGACACCATTTATAGGTTCTGGGAGAGGCCATTGAAAAGTGTGGAGGGGGGGGTCGTTTATGGGTTTTTGTGGTGTTTCATTATGGTGTAAGATAAAACATAAAATAGTTATAAAAAGTAAATGGAAATGTTTGTATTTAGTTTAAGGTATTTTATTGAAATAGGTGGAGATTGGTGAATTGAGATCCCCCTGTGAATTGGAAGTGGTTTTGTTCGTCACAGCTGGGACTATTTAAGCCTGCAGTTTCACTTGTGAAATGTTTGTTGATGCTGTGAGAAGAATAAACCACTGCTGTTTCCACCTGACTCTGCCTCAACTATTCTTCCTCACTGTAAAATCCAGATGCAAAAGGCTGCCTTGTTACAGAAAGGTTAAAATTAAATAAAAAGTGGATTAACACTGCTTTGCAAAAGGAATTACCTACATCCAGACTGCCACTCTAACCTCTCTATAGGCCCCCCTCGAAATAAGCCTTCAAGTGTTCATGCTCTCGATCATGTCAACAATCCTCTCTGTTCTGAAATGAAGGTTTTGAGGATTTTTACTTAAAGGTGTCTTTGATCATAAAGAGGAGCAGAGCAGCTTGGCCTCTTCTAAATGCTTGTCTACATTGTCAGGTTCTCTGGGGTTCCACCCCGCCACACTGAAAGGCCTCGTTTCCCTGACAGCTTCCCCTCTGTTCATCTCACTGCAAATCCCCAAGGAAGGAAGACACAGACTCTTTAATAACCCTCCTCTTTATTAAAGGATTATGTGGGCATTAAAAGGCCATGTCATAAACTCATGTTAACATCTGTTCAAAGCTTTTTCCACAACTATAAAATTAGCATACGTTGCTTATGTGTTGTTTTGAAGGTAGTTTTGTCCTTTTGTAAAAGGTGGATTTAGCAGAACATTTCTAAAATGCAATAAGACCAGTCTCCTAATATTAGATATGGACTTACCAGAGTTGTAGTTCTAAGTGGCTCATTTCAGATCACCAATTTCTCAAATTTCTTACCAATACCCATTTAATACTATTCTGATTTCTGTCAGAGCAACAAATAACAATAAACCTTTCTTTATATTTTCTTAATGAATTAATAGTTGAAATCTTTTGACAGGTAAAGGTTTATATGAAAGACATAAATATTTAGTGTTTGATCTTTTGTAGTTTCCTTTTAAACTGACATTTAGCAACAGTTAACAGCTAACAGCAGTGTTGGTAATTTTTCCAATTTCTAAGTCCAATATTCACAGTTAATGAAGGTTTTGTTCACTACAGCCCCATCATTTGTAGTATTTTACAAGATAATATTTATGCACCATTTGAGAGGCAACTTAATAGCACAGCTAACCATTCTGTGGTGCTAACTTTAGCTAGGTTAGCAAAGCAAAAAACAAAAAACATACTCTCAAGTACCAGTGGCCATTATTATTCCTTCTAGACTACCTGAAAGTTACATTTGTTTGTACTAAGAACAGCTTGCACTAAACTTTATCTTCTATATTGTCATTTCAAATGGATTTTTAGTTACAGAAAATGGTTAGCATTAGCAGCATGAGGAATTTTCTGATTGCTAAAATCAAACAATATTTATTTACATCTAATGAGGTTTTTGCTTACAGTAGCTTGATCTTTTATCCAATAATTTAAGTTAAAATTCATTGGCCTTGCTATCCTTAAGAATACAGCCCAGCTAATCTTTTATTGGAGCTAACTTTAACTCGGTTAGCAAAGCAGAGAATATTGCTTCAAGACATTCACTATAAATGATTAGTGTTTTATCTTCTATATTCTTATTTCAATTTGTTCATTAACCAAAAGAAGCTAGCACATGCTAATTTTCTGACTAAGGGCAAATTAATATTCTTACCTAATAAAATGTTTTCTCACAGTAGCTTGATCGTTTGTTCTATTTTTTGGATACTTTATCAGGGAAAGCACAGCCAAGCTAACCATTCTATTGAGCTAACTTTAACTCAGTAAGCAAAGCAGATACAATCAAACTGGAACAAAAGTGTCTAAAAACATCTGTTTGTTTTTAGTATTATTAATCACTAAGGCTAATTTAAGATAAAAAATGTCAAGAAGTCACCAACACATGTATTATCATACAAATCAAAAATACAAATGATATATTAAAACTGATGCTTTTCCTCCAACAAATGTGACATTCACAACAACAGTAACTTTGAGCGTAGCATCAGTTAAATTATGAAAATATTTATTTCTCCCTCTTTCACAATTCTCATAATTAACGAATAATTTAATTTTGATTTCCCAGACAGTGCAGGATTAAATAAAGATCTAATAAAACTGTTGTTGCCTCACTCCATCCACAGTAATGCAAAGACAATAATGAAAAATCTCGAAAAATCTCAACAGATAAACAGAAAACTGTTCATCTGCCAGGCAGCTGGCCTGGCAGATGAACAGTTTTCTGCTGTATGTTTTCCAGCCTCGGAATAGACAGGCAAACACACAAACTCCCACACTGATGGCTCAGTCCAACATTATTTGCTTCACAGAGATGAGCTGACATCACAGTTCAAAGCACAGCTGCCTCCTGCTGCCCCTAATTATTACCAACAGGCTGAAGAGCCATATAAGCTGCCATATGGCACATTGAGGAGAAATTAAATTCTAAATTAGCTGCAAAACAAAACCCAAATCCAGAGCAGGTAGTCATTTCCAGTGTTGCCTTAGAGGTCAAATGTGACATTTTAATGAAAGAAAATGGGCTGCGAATAACAAAGCCGCAGCTGTGTAAATTCCTCTTCTGACAGTGGAACAGAAGACGTTTGACTTCAATCTAATTAGCATTCTTTTAAGTGGAGAATGGCTGCCCTCCTGCTGTTAAAATAGATTTAACAGAAACCCATTTGAAGATGTACTAGAGATCCTTCTGCGTGTGTACACAGGAACAGAAGCATTGTGTTCTGTACGTGCGACCCAAACCTTCTGTTAGAGGTCTTCAGAGCAGCAAGCCTGTAAAGGTCCAGTGTCTCTATCTGCATGGAGGCCGTGCAAGCGAAGCCGAATGAGCTTCTCAGCCCACTGAACTGAGGCTGACTGAGAGACCTCCCACCCCATTTGGTCCCCCTCATTAAAAGCACCGATGCAGAATGCCTTGGGCTCACCAGGCTAAAGGCTTCGTCTCTGATTAGTTGTAAATTGTTACAACTAATCAGAGATGAAGCCTAAAGGCTAAAGGCTTTGTCTCTGATTAGTTGTACATTGTTACAACTAATCAGAGATGAAGCCTTTAGCCTGGCTTGCCTGATTATTAGGCAGGTCTTAGTTTTGACCAAAGCAACATTTTTATACATATTTATAAACTCCACATTGTATAAACTTGAATAGAAGATACTTTTTTCAAGCAGTGGTACAGGTGGTACATCCAAAATACAATGGTCTGCATCTTTCAAGAAGACCAGGATTGTTATGCAGGACAATACTCCATCACATGCATCAAATTACTCCACTATGTGGCTAACCAGGAAAGGCCCTAAAGATGAAAATATAATGAAGTGGCCCCCTTCCTCACCAGACCGAAACCCCAATGAGAACCTGTGGGCCCTTCTTAATTGGGAGATTTGTGGTGAAGGAAAACAACACATCTCTGAACAGTGTCTGAGAGGCTGTGGTTGCTGTTGCACAAAAAGTTGATCATCCACAGATAAAGAACCCAACAGACTCCATGAATGGAAGGCTTACAACTGTTCTTGAAAAGAAGGGTTGGTCACTGATTTATTTTTTAAACCTCTGGTCAGACTGTGTGATCTGGAAAGTACTTCTATACCTTTGTGTCAGGTCTGCTGTTTAGGGTCTGGTCAGTTTTGCTCATACAAATGACTCAAAGTCTTCTGGAGAGAAATGTTGCAGGCACAAATGTAGGTCCTTTGGATGTTGTGTTCAGCTCTGGCTCTCTCCCACTGCACTCTTCTTTCTTTTCATCTGGGAAGTGATCCAGATTCACCTCACTGTTTTGTTTTGTTTTAAATTATATCCCATAGTGACACAGTGTGGCATTATCTAAGTTTATAATATGATAAATAACTACTCAGACAAAGTTAGCCTTCCTGTGTTTACTCTGTAGATTGAAGTATAGAACAGACCAAACGATGTCATCAACCCATTAGGTGAAAAAATGGCGACCTCCATGGATGGAAAATAGAACAAAAGATGTAAATTTTTTTGAAGTGATTATGAGTTTTGGCATATTACAAACAGTAATTTTTTTGTTAATTGGAAAATTACAACATATTTAAGCCAACATGTTCAACTAATTCTGGATCTCTGTAATGCCTTGTTGGAGTGCCGAGATTCCAGAGACCTATGTTGGACTGCTGGAGCCTCAGAGCAGTGAGAGGGCAGCACAAAACTCCTTGTGTTCCTCAGCTGATGTGTAACGTCATACCTCGCTGTGGGAGACAAACTGGGGATGTCAAATCCTGGGTAAATTAGAGCAGCTCACAAAAGATAAAGGCAGCCATAAGACATCTTCTAAGTTGTGTCAGCATTTGTTTTTGATTGGATTTAAATACGGATCCACATTTTTGACTTGCAATACCATATGTACAGAATTATAAATTTGATTACTTTCACTTGTACTGTCAATCATGTAAAACCAATACAATTTTACTTTGTGCATTCAGAACTGCTTAAAGGAGTATAACAGCCAATGTAACATAAATCCTAAAGAAACTGACAGCAGTTGGTTGACTACATTTGTCAAACATGTCAAAAACATGTTTCACAAAACGTCTTCAACAAACATTTCAAATGGATTAGAAAGTGCAATTACACATTCTAAGTATAATGCTAAATAATGATTTATGAGCATGACATTGCTCAGAGCACAAATTATAGAATTTGATTGGTGCATCTCCAGATTTAAACTCACAATCAAGAAGTTGACGGGTTTTTTCTCTGAACTTCCTTTATTTCTGTGCAGTAACCTACATCTTCTATTTAATGTTGTCTTGCAGAATTTATTGTCCTTTAACTTTTTCACACAATAAAGTGGACGTAAAAAGATACATTGTTCCTTTTCCTATTAAAAAAAAACCCTGAAAATACAAAGTGCAACTCAAAAACCCAAACAGCAAAACAATCAAATTTGAAATATTTTATTACAAAGAAAGTCACTTTTAATAGTGACAATAAAAGCAGTCCTTTTCTTCTTAATAAAATCCAAAGTTCAGTAATTGTCCTTAAAAGAAAGTCATCAATCCGAGGCCAAGAAGCCATTTCCCCTTGATATACTCTTTTATAATATTCTTTCTCTCACTTTTACTTATTTTAATATTCAAATCAACAATATTCTTTTTTGAAGCACTCTTAGCAAGAGTATCAGCCAACTCATTTCCTACCACACCAATGTGGGCTGGAATCCAAACTAGTTTTACATGAGAACCATGATTTTTAATCCTGAAAATTGAGTGAATTATTTCCAATATAATATCTTGTCTTGATTCTGAATTTACCTCTTGAATACTAATTAATGCACTACTCGAATATGAGCAAATTAAAACCTCTCGTCTTTTCATTTCCTCAACCCATTTAATGGCTTCTAAAGCCATTAAAATTGCCATTAACTCATCTGTATACACTATCAGTTTTATCAGTTATTCTTTTACTTTTCATAAAGTTTAAATCTGGAACTACAAATGATATACTTACTTGATTGTTTAACATTTTAGAAGCATCTGTATATATTTGAATATATTCTGAATATAACTCTCCACTTCCTTTTTCCCTAATTGTCTCCCTTTTTCCAAAAATTTTAAATTAACTTCGGCCTGACCAAAAATCCATGATGGAATTACAGGAGTAACAACCGCAGGACTAATTAGAAAATTATATATTCCAATATCTTTTACTTTGTTCAAAGTTATCCATCCAAAACTATTAATTTGTTTCTTTTCTTTTTCTTGACAAGGTTGCAGCATAACATGTGGAGGATGAGCATCATTATGTCCTTTAATATTTGCCCAGTAAGTCACGGCCAGCTGCTCTCTCCTGAGCTCCAGCGACATCTCACCCATCTCAACCTGTAGAGCTGAAACTGGAGTGGTTTTCATTGCTCCGCAGCAAAGTTTTAATGCCTGATATTGTATTTTATCCATATTTGCCAATAAACTACTTGAAGCTGAAATATATAAAATACAACCATAGTCAAAGATTGATCGAATTAGCCCGATGTAAACGGTCTTTAATGCTTTCCTGTCTGCTCCCCATTCTCTGCCTCTCAAACATCTCATAATATTTATTTATTTTTTTACTTTTTTCCACTATTTTACCTATATGTATTTTCCATGTGAGTTTTTTATCAAACCACATACCCAAATATTTAATTTGATCTTCCCTTTCTATAGCATTCCCATACAATTTAAGATTCACATTAATATTAACCTTCCTATTTGTAAAAACAACAAATTTAGATTTGGATGTTGAGAATCTAAATCCCCATTCTAAAGCCCAAGCTTCTACCCTATTTAAAGCATCTTGTAGTTTCTTGTTTATAAATTTTGTGTTTTTTCCCCTCTTCCAAATAATGCCATCTTCTGCAAATAATGAAACACCAAAAGATTTATCTATACTACTAAAAATATCATTAATCATTATAATAAATAGCATAGGAATTATAGTACTGCTTTGGGGAGTACCATTTTCAACTTGATACTTTGAACTTATTTCCCCACCTATTTTTACTCTAATATTTCTTTCAGTTAAGAAATTTTTAATCCACCTATATATTTTACCTCTTATACCTATTTGTTTAATTTTAATCAACAGCCCTTCTTTCCACAACATGTCATAAGCCTTTTCCACATCCAAGAAGACTGCTGTCACACTCTCTTTATTAATCTGGGCCCGTCTAATTTCATGTTCCAGACATAATGCTGGATCTATTGTACTTCTGCCTTTTCTAAATCCAAATTGATAAACTTTAATGTTCTCCTTAGATTCTAAAAAATAAATTAATCTATTATTTACCATTTTTTCCATAATTTTACCCAAAACATGATGTTAGAGCTATTGGTCTGTAACTTTCAGCTGAATGTGGATCTTTACCAGGTTTACAAATAGGAATAATAATAGATTCTTTCCATATATCAGGTAATATCCCTTCCTCCCAAATTTTATTATACAATTCCAATAATATTTCTTTACTCACATCACTAAGATTATTTAACATATTATAAGTAACTTGATTATTACCAGGAGTTGATTTACTAGAATTCCTCAGAGCTTTATTTAATTCTAACAAGGAAAATTTCATATTAATAAAATCATCATATTCTTCATCATCATGCAATAATCCAATATTTCGCTGTAGAGTAGTTTCACGTCCTATTTTTTCTTTATTATTGAGATTCTCTGTACTATGTATTTTTGCAAATATTTTTGCTAATACCTCAGCTTTATTTTCATTATTTATTATAATATTTCCATTATCTTATATTACTGGGAAAAAATACCCTTTTGAATTCCCAGACATTTTTTTTAATAGTATTCCAAACCCTGTCTAATGCAGTGTTTTTCCCCAAAGATTCACAATACTTCCTCCAATAATCCCTTTTAGCCTTTCTTATAGTTTTACTGACTTCTGCCTGCTTCCTTTTATACTTTATTAGATTTTGGAAACAAGTTATTTTCTTAAGTGTCTTAAAAGCTTTATTTCTTTGTTTAATTACTATTGAGCATTCTGGTGTCCACCAAGGAACTATCTTCTTTTTTTTAATACCACTACTTCTAGGAATAAATGTTTTGGCTGAATTAATAATACATTTGGTAATTTCTGAGTTTAATTCATTTATTGGTTTATTTATATCTACATTTTCCAAGTTAACCTCACTCATAATTTCAAATTTACTCCAATCTGCTTTCTCAAACTTCCACTTCCCCTCAAATTCTGCCTGCTCTTGCTCTGTATCTATACCTATATTGACAAAAATTGGATAATGATCACTCCCCATTGTACATTCCTTAAATACTTTCCATCTACACATACCAGCAAAAGATTGAGAAACCAAAGTCAGATCAATAGCAGATTCTTTACCCCTTACAAAGTCCACCCGAGTGTCTTCTCCATTATTTAGAATGACTAATTCTTTTTCTTCAATCACCTCTTCTAAAATCCCTCCATTATATAATCATCTTGATCTCCCCATAAAGTGCTATGTGCATTGAAATCCCCACACCAAACTATTTTCCCTCTCCAGTTTCCTAGGATTGTTTCAAGTTTAAACGTTTCTAATTGTTTACAAGGATTGTACAAATTTATTATTTTAATATTCCCATCATTTGTACAAATTTCTACAGTAGTAAGTTCTAGGTCTGACAATATTTGTAGCTGAATAAATTTTGTTTTCCTTTAAGAATATAGCACAACCTCCTCCACTCCCATTTGACCTGTCTTTACATCAGGGGTCACCAATTCCAGTCCTCCAGGGCTACCATCCTGCAACTTTTAGATTCACTTCTGCTCCAAAATGTCTGAATCCCTCACCAGCATTCATTCCTCTCTGCAATAGGCTGGAAATGAGCAGTTTATTTGATCCAGGTGTGTTTGAGCAGAGATGCATCTAAAAGTTACAGGATGGTGGCCCTGGAGGACTGGAGTTGGTGACCCCTGCTTTACGTAAAACTGAGTAACCATGAATATTAAACTGTAATGATGGCTTGAGCCACGTTTCTTGAATGCATATTATATCTGGTTTTGGATTTAATTTATTAATGAAGCCTTTAAATTCCTGACCATTTGCTATTAGACTGCAAGCATTCCATTGTAATATTAGAATTATGTGATAATTTGAGATGCCTCAGGTTCAGATGATCCTTCACCCTGTCTAGGTTATCATGAATTTTTTCCCTTTGACACTAAAAAATTTCGTAGCTGCTTTCACAATAATTTTTATTTTTTCAGTTTTAGTTTTTGCTTGTTCTGAGCAATTTATGATATATGCAAGAAAAGGAATCAATTTTTCTAACATAATATTACACTGATTAATGTCTGCCACCGTCTTCCTCTCATAGCTTATTTTTGGTGCATTATCATTACTTTTCACCTGTTTCACTGCTTCAGCATAAGTAATTTTGTTTTCAGTTTTTACTTTTTGAACTTCATCTGCCTCTTTCCTTACAGTGCATCCTACATATGCTGCAGTATGATTTCCTCCACAGTTACAACATTTAATAGGATTATTTCCACACTCACCATAAGGATGTTCGCCTCCACATCTATCACACCTCTGTTTCCCTTTACAAACGTTTGCAGTATGTCCATATCTTTGGCATTTATAACATCTGAGTGGTGGTGGAATATATTGCCTTAGATTAAAGCTCATGTAGCCAATCATCACCTTATCAGGCAGAACTCTATCTTTGAAATCCAGTAGTACAGATGTACTGTCCATTTTCTCCCCATTTCTAAAAGCCTGTAGTCGTTTGATGCCTGTAATTTTGATTATTTTTTATTTGATTATTATTTATCTTTTGATTATTTTCTTCAGCTCCTCCAAATTTTCTCCTACTGGAATTCCTGATATTGCTCCTTTTTCTTCCCCAACAACCTCTTTCCAGCACTTCCTTTTTACACACCATTTATAATTTTAGAGCTTTATTCTTTTGTTCAGCATTTTTACAAATGATAAGCAGACTTCCATCTCTTAAGACTTTAGCTAGTTCTACATCCCCAACAGCTTTCTTTAATCCACTTGACAAACTAATGGGGCTCACTCCAAACATATCCTGTCCAGTCTTAAATTTTAATTTAACTTTAAAATCTTCCATCATTACTTTCTTCCTTATTTCAATTCTTTCTTCTTCATCCTCAAGAGATCTTTTTCCAGTATTTATTCCCTTTTTAGCCTTTTCTCCCCCCCACCCCCACACCCTTCTATTTTCTACCATAGACCATCCTGTATCCATATTCTCATCCTCCGAAAGTCCCCCACTACTACTTGCCATCTTGATCCACTCACAACCCGGATTATGCCAAAAAAAACACCTATGGATTAATTTAGTAGACGCCAGTAAATGTTTAAACCCAATCCATGTCTTCTCGCCAGCCGACATCAGGAAAAACCCAATCCACTGCCAACTCCCAACTCCCTTCATCTTCTCCTTCCATCCAGGCTCCTTTTATTCTGGCTTCAATCACCCTCTGCTGACACCTGAGCACACTGATTACAGAACGCAATCAGTGTGCTCCGCCTCCTTAAACGGCTGCCTTCAGCCCAGTGCGTTTGGTTTGGGAAAAAAAAACAAAAAAAACAATCCAAGCATGCAAAGCACAACAAAAAAAATTAAAAGAAAAGAAAACAATCATATTTTCCCCTGTGCAACACATAAATAGAAACCATTACCCTGTACCATGGTGTATAGCTAGTAGCTGTCTTGCTGATGTGCCCGATCACCACAACAAGAGGCAGCCAAGCTAACCAGTTGTGTGTTTATCAGAAAATGACTCCCCAAACACCAACTAACGTGTATGTTAGATGTCTGGAGAATCAGGAATTTCCTAATGATGTTCCACTGGTGTAAAACTGCAACTTTCCGAGATGCATGTTAGCCTGTAAATATGCAGAGAAACCTGGTAACATCCTGAGACTGAGTTCCTGTGAAAGCTTACAACACATCAGGAATCACAAGCCAGATCATTTTGTATGATCTGCTGCTTGAAAGTGAAGCAGCAATCTTATGGGTTTTTTTCTTCTTCAGGTGTTTCACTGTTGTTTTTTGGGGTACTTATAAAGGCATGGTAGCATTTTGGTCAGATAATCCCGTTCCAGTTACGATTTACAAGGATTCTTAATTATTGCAATATAGAAAACGAGAAACATATAACATTTGTTGGTACTAAGCACTTGGTTTGCACTACACTTTATTTTCAATATTGTCAGTTCAAACAGATGTATATTAAAAGAAATTGTTAGCATTACCAGCATGAACATTTTTTCTAACTGCTCATGCAGCAATATTTATTTACATCTAATGAGGTTTTGGAAACAATATCTTGATCTTTTGTCCAATATTTAAAAAAAATTCAAATGTATGTGCCTAGATATCCAATAATACAACCAAACTAACCCCTTTTGGAGCTAACAACGGTCAAAGCAGAAAAACTCAAACCAAATATTTTCAAGTATCAATGACCATTATTGATACTTGAGTAACACTTGTTCAGAAGTGTACTGTAAATGTTTAGTATTTTATCTTCTATATTCTCATTCTATATTCTCATTCTATATTCTCATTTCAAACAAATGTTTGGCAGCCAAAAACAGCTAGCATGATCTATTTGTTTAACTTCTAAAGCAAACTAATATTATCTAATGAAAACTTTGCTTGTAGTAGCCCATTTTAATCATGACTTAGAATGATTTTGAAAGATTGCTGTCAAGAAAACATGACATATTTTGTTGCAGGTTACTTAATAGAGGTAGTAGTTTTTGATTCTAACAGAAAAAGATTACAAAAATAATTCTATTGATACATCATGTCACTAATCTTGATTTGATATTCAGCCAACTCGAAAATCAATCAAAGTACATGCTGTTGGGGTGCCCGTTTAGAAACCTGAAAGAGGAGTATTTCACAAAAAAGAAAAGTAGATTTTTCAGAATCTGACCTGCTGGACATCAGTTTTCAATGGGAAATCGTCTGATTCCAATCTCTGCCGTTTGATAAGCGAATCTTCATTTAGATCTGGTCTCAGACTTTTTGAATCTCTGCAAATTCTTGAGAGAGCGGGGCATTTAGAGGCTTTGTGCTTTCATCAGCACATGCAGCCTTTAAGTGGCTCAACCAGACTTAATTAGCCTCATCTCTGTGGCACACTGCAGCCTTTTGCTCAAATTAATCTTCTCAGGTTAATGCCCAGCACTCCCTCTACCAACCGTCTCTAACAGAAGGCAGATTACTTAGCTAAAAGAGGAATCCTGTATGCAGCCACAGCTAATGAACTTGATTAATTAAACTGAGACTCTTCCTAATTAATGTCTTATTGCACTTTATCCCACTATGACCCTGTAACAAAAGGGAGGAAACTGTGGTTTACCAAAGAGAAGTTTGTACTCATTGATTTATTTGATAGAGTCTTAATTAAAGAGTGATTACGTTTAGTGTGTTTCCACGGAGAGAGGAAAACATTTAATTATGTCATTTCTGTCTTTGTCCTGCAGGTTAATGGGAAGGACCTCTCAAAAGCCACCCATGAGCAAGCAGTGGAGGCGTTCCGCACCGCCAAGGAGCCCATCATGGTTCAAGTTCTACGCCAGGGTCTTTACCCCCAACTGCTCGCCCCCATCACAGACACCCAGGTGTCAGACATCAGTACCCAGACCGACATCACCCTCCAGCACATCGTGGCTCTCACCAAGCTGCCTCCCGCCTCACCCCCGAGGACAGAGCTAGAGGAGTATCTGCTGCCGGAGGAGTGAGTAGAGTAGCTGATAGCACTGCATCGCAGATTCATGGGAACTTCAGAGCGATCAAAGACCGAATACGGTCAAGGTCTTGGCATAGATTATTCTTCTCCTTAGTTAATCTTTTTTTCCTGGAGTCTTAGAGGATGAACCAGGGAAATTCCTTATCCACAAATTAAAAGTCCATCTTGATGTAAAAGGAAACATACAGACAGAACAACGTTGCTGACACACCTGGTAAAGATGTGTTTGTGACCAACTTAGAGAGATCTTAAACTGCTCTTTTTGTGCACAATTTCTTAACCTCTTCTCTCATCACAAATGTTTTGTGTGTGTGTGGCCTGGGATGAAAACAGACTCTAGAGATGTGTTGCACACTCGAACAAAGTGATGTCGAAACATACGGTGGTTGTAAAGTTCCTTTACTTTACTTTTTTTCTGAATCTGAACATACAAAACACATTCATCGATCCGACGTGCGTCACACTATGGCTGCTATGTTCTTCTTCTTCTTCTTCTTCTACCACGAAACATAGGACCCGAGGCTGCCCTAAGCGCCTGTTAAAAACTGATCCCTTTCCAAACTCGCTTCACTCTCAGACAGAATAGATACCAACATATGTGAATATTCAGCTAAACATGGACAATGAAACACAGTGCTTTTTAATAACAAAGCAAAACAAAGTATTCATAAGAAAGACAATAGACTCATATTTTAATGGAACGGGGGTTCCTTGATCTAAAGTCTCCAGCAACTGGTCCTCCACAGATGCACCAATCAGGTGTTATTTCTGGTCCGCTCTGGTTCTCTAAGATCTAACTGATCAGTCACCACTTTTTATTTTGTAACATAGAACATAGAAACATGTTCATAGAAAATTTTTAATTAATTTTACCTGCTGATAATCAATCAGCAGGTCAACTGATTCCAATTTCAGCTGTTCGATTGGTGAATTTCTACCTAGCTCTGCATAGACCTGTGGTTGAGTTAGCCACACTTTGAATTGTTAACCTGTTAAAAGATCCAGCCATGACTCACAAGCTATGTTTCTATCCAATTGTCAACTGAATTTTGAGCAAACTTTTAAAATGACACAAAAATAACCAATTAGTAGGTGGAAACACCTACTAGTTGGTTGTGGGAAGAAACCGGAGTACCCGGAGAAAACCCACACATGCACAGGGAGAACATGCAAACTCCATGCAGAAAGACTGGGAATTGGGGCCGGGAATTGAACCCAGAACCTTCTTGCTGCAAGGCAACAGCTCTACCAACTGCACCACTGTGTAGCCCGATTCTGCTTCCAAAAAAATTATATTCGCATGTCGCTAGTAGTAGCAGTTGTTAAGGAGACTTGGTGACCCCAAGATGTTACTCTTTGCTGCAGTTCTTCAACATTGAGTTTCTGAGATTGTTTACCTGAGATTGATTACCTCATCACTGTTAGGGTGGGCATTTATTGTATGGTTTATCATTTATTGTGATAAATTTCTTATGATAAAAATTTAAATGTATTATTGCCACAATAAATTCCAATTAATGATGTTTAAAAATCCCCAAAACTGTCCAGATTGGTTTAGTATTTTCTCCAGTTTGTTCAATTACAGTATTATTACATATCAGCATATTTGAAAATATGATTAAATGCAATTACTGTATACAAATCCCTCTTCTATATGAGAAAAGCAATAATAAATAGTTCTTATTGTCACTTTTATTGTCTTCACAATATCACAAAATATCAAAATGAAACTTTAAATCTCTATCACTCATTTGGCCCTCGTCATTGTTGGTGCCCTCGCAGGTGCCAACCAGCATTTGTATTAAAGCTACAGCAGACACACGAAGTACAAACCTGCATACTTGAAAATGTTATTTAAAGCGATCCCTCTGCTCTCATCCTGTTGACCGTGTTCAACCTCATGATTCATTTAAAATCTGACCTGTGTTCAGCCAGCTCCATATCCTCCTATCATGTGCAGCACAGCCTGATGGCATGTTTGAACATCGACACCTTCCATTACTGAAAGATTGCTCTGGGATGTTTAGCGGGCAGTCGCTACATTGGAAGATAAAGTTGTCGCTGCGTTAACAGCGCTCCAGCCTTCCTTTTATAGCACAGAGCAGTTTTGGTCTCTTTGGAGCGTTTAACTGAAACCGGCCCACCTGGAACATGATTTAGCGTCTCAGAGGTTCCCCAAGCAATCTGCTAGAGCAGATTTTTCTTTCTTTTTTTGAGTGGCTGTCTTGACAAAACTAGACAGAGTTCTTTTTAATGGTAGAAAATGTTTCCTCATCTGATCCTACATGCAAAGGGCTTAACTTTTCTTACATCCTGTTCAAGATCAAGTTTCTGGAACCTGAAAGGACACTGAAAAGAGTGTAGTTGTTAAGAATAAACCCTAAATTACAGATACAATTGTTTTGCAAAAGCAAAAAGATGAAAAACATTTTGGTGTAAATAATTATCAAATTAATTGTGATTAATTGATTATTGAAGTAATCGCCAACTAACATAGTAATCAAATAATCATTAACTAAAGTATATAGACTCAAAAAGGCCATTTGCTGAAAGAACTCAGAGCAGTAAGTAAGCCCAAACTGTACAAATAATATATCCATTTTGCATTTAAAGATGAAAAAAAAAACCCTTCTTTGTCTGTAAATATGTTCTACCCATGATTAATGTGGCCTCGTTTTAACTTCAACTGGTTCAAATTCAGTTAAAAAAGAAAAACTTCTATGAAGTAGCTTTTGCTCAAGTCAAAATTTATTTATGTAGCACATTTACAACCTCAGCCGACCAAAGTGCTTCACAACAATCACAACATCACAGGTACACATACGATAAAACAAAAAATACAATTCAGATTGGTAAAAAATGACCAAAAAATAATGTAAATTTTGCTATCCAATTATTAATCAATAATAATTGACTAATTGCTATCTAATTAATTATTAATTAATTGGACAGCAATAAATTAAATAATGACAGACAGTATTTTTTTTAGCTGCACATGCCGTGTCGAGGACCAAGGCCTCCATACATGAGTTGTGCTTTGCCCCGCCACCATAGGACCCTGAATAATCAATCTTTAAAATATTGGTTAGTTGCCTCCCCAGTTCGCCTTAAAGTTTTTCACCAGTGTCCTGCCAGTTTATACGTCTCTCTGTTTCAGCACAGCTACTTCAGATTTTCCAACTACCTCCTCAACATGTCTGATGCCTGCTAACGAACAATCATTTGACTCAAGTGTGTTGAGCCAGTGAAAGTACTAAAACATGTAGTACTTTTGCCAATCCTCAAGGGCAACCAATCCTCAAATTGCCCTTGAGGATTGATTTTGGACACGACTGGTTTAGTGAAATTAAATCAATAAAAAGCAACGATAGAACTCACAGCCATGTTTAGCATTGAAAGTAAGAGCATTTCCACAAACAAAATGTGAACTTAAGGAACTAGGATTAAACAGCCGTGTAGCCATACAAAAACTACAGATCAGGGAGCGTGATTCAGAAAATAAAAGGCTGAAAGGGGGATATTTTGCAAAATGTACTATTTTGAGCTTTGTATCATTAAACATATACCTAGAGTCAAGGGAGGAAATTGCATTTCATTATTGGGGAGGACCATAAACAGGGAAATTTCTTAAGAGCAATTTTGGGGGGGTCGGCAAAGTCACAATGAAATTTCTTGAAATGTGGTTTAAATATTTTTTTGTGTGTTCAAGCTGCAGGACCAAAAATGACTAGTAAGTAACGATGGATATCAAATGTGTCTTTCTCAGTAAATAAACTGTTGAGACTTATAGAAGTCAAATTAAGACTCAAATATTGTTCAGATATGAGTTTGGTTCAGAGTCACCGATCTAATCTCTGGTACATCTTTACAAAAACCTAAGGCTTTAAGTAAAAACAAGTTTTAATGACTTACTCCACTTAATAAAATTCCTCATAAATATTGATTTATTGTAGTGGCTGTCAATACAACTTATGTGTTACTTAAATCGTAACTTAAGTTGCTTTAAACTTTTTTTTTTTTGGTTTTTCCATGTCCTGGATGGCTGAGAACCTATAAATATGTAGAAATTGAATATCTGGGAAGTATCTTTTTTTTTTACATTTTTTATTTTTATTTATTTATTTTTTTAACTGTCAGCAGCAGTAGCCCCTCTGCTCTCGGCTCCCATACAGAGCTGTCGGCTAGCAGTAACGCTCAGCCGCTCCCTCCCATTTCAAACTCTTCTTATGAAAGTAAGAGTTAGAGAGCTAAATATAATTGAAATATTGGCTACCTTTGACAGAAAAATTAGCTAAGTCTATGAAAGCAATGTAGCAGTTTAGCTAGTTTTGATTTCCAAGGCATAGTGTGGCAGTTTATCATGATTCAGGCAAAGTAAAGAAATAATGAACTGCAGTCTGATTTTTATTGTTAATGTGTTTCACTTTATTGAGCGGTGAAAGTAAATAAAATGTGTAACATATCTTTTGCTTTAAGTATTTATTTACTGGAGGGATTTTGTTTGTGCTGAAGAGCCACAGCTAACAGCTAGTTCTTCACTTCAGCGGTTCTGACTGAGCCTGTGCCATCTAGCTCTGCTGTTGCTCCTCATACACATTGGACTGAACCATTGCTCTAACCAAGGGCGTAGGAACAC
>NW_006800468.1:346422-350348 GCF_000485575.1 Poecilia formosa | reverse complement strand
AGAGTGTCTGTTGAATGTGAATTTAAAATCAGGAGGTTTTTGAAATGGTCCATGTTCTAGACACCAAAAACCATTAACTTATTGCCAAAAACTGCTGGGTGTTTTTACTTTTAATTGCTTGGCAGTTGCGATCCAAATAGAAGTACAAAAATTTGCAAAATGTTGAATTTTGCATAACAGGCCCCCTTTAAATGAAAATTCAGGAAGGACAATAAGAAAAAGAGACCAAGTATGGTTTAAGGTTTGCTAGAAAAAAAAGCATCTTTGTTCTCTCTAAATTAATATGGTTGCATGAGTTGCGATTGTGAGCTAGGACAGACATGAAACAGATTTCAGGAATAATGTTTTCTTAGGTGTTAGGCTGTGTTGCACAGTTACAGGTTTGCAGATACAGAAGACCACAAATTAGCACAAATACCTTAGACGAATTGTCAAGCAAAGAGATGGAGGGTTGATGAAACATGTCATTATCTCAATCATGAACCCCTTTGCTTACCACAGTGTTCTGGAGTCAATTTAACCTGTCATTCACAGGTTGTCATTCACAATGACAGGGGTGTCAAACTCCAGTCCTGAAGGGCCGCTGTCCTGCAGTGTTTAGATGTGCCACAGGTAAAAAACAAAATGATTTAATAAATGAGTACACACTTTATATGAATAGTGTGCAAGAAAATAACATGAAAGAACATGACACCATTTGTATGATTTCACTGCAACCAGAGGCGGTTTTCTGTGTGCCTTATTTTAGTAAGAAGGAACAATTAGATGACATCTTTCAGAAAGTCCCTCTTGATACTGGTGGATGTTGGCGAAGCAGTAGTCCATAAAAGCTTTTATGGACTACTACTAAAGATTTTCCCACTTATGAGGGTAGAGAAAAATAAAATTTAACCAGACACTTCAAATAGGCTCTGATGCCGGGGGATGATGTAAGAAATTGTGTGGATTAATACATGCTAGAATTGAACATTTTGACTTCTTTACTTGCAACTTCTGCATAACTGAACTTCAACTACAAAATTGCTGCAAGGAAAAAAAAATGGTGGATTCACAAAACTGATTAGCCAGAAGATATGACTTTATTTAGCAGTTCCACAGTAAATGTGGTGATGTCATAGACAAGAAAAATGTTACAGTGAACAGAGAAAAATTAAGACTGAAAAATACATCCCAAAAAACAATATGCAGTACCAGGAGAGAATACATTTTAACTTTTTGAACTTAGACACAAAACACACACAAAAAAATAAGTGCTAAAAGAGTGAATTTTATATAAAATGTATATTTTACATGCTTTAATGGAATCATGCCAGTTTCATAAAAACTCATGTTTTTTTATAAAGGTTTTGCGCTCAGATGAGGTTTTTTTTTTTCAGTTGTATGAAAATTTGTGTATTTCACAAAACTGTACATTTGTAATGGAAATGCATCTACATACCTGAGATACATATTTCAGCTACAGCTACATGCGAGCTGTAATGTCTTACAAAAACAGGGACAGAATCTTGCATGATTTTTAACATTATTTATTTGATTGTTTTATACACTGAGCATAAGCAGCATTTTTACAGCACATCTGATTAATCTCAGAGTTCACCACATTTCCAGTGGAATCACTTGTGAGGAGACAGCAAATCAAAAACAAGATTAAGACGAACAATAAAAGAACATTAAGACAACTTAGAATAATGTGATTAAAATTTGTCTCTGCAAAGGGACATTTCCTTTGTTGTTTTACAAACAGAAAGCTTCAATCATCGGCTTAGTAACTTGAATCTTCTGGCTTTGCTTTCTTTGGCTATACAGTGAGAAGAGGTCTGGTTAATTATAGTGCTGTGACAGATTGTTTTGATTGTGAGATAATTTTTTTAACCTTATAAACAAGAAATTAAAAGAAGAAATTACAGTTATGTTGAGAGAATCACTATTTTACTACTTTAATTTACTTTCATTTTGATTTCAGTTGGAAAGGCATGAAATATGTTTATACTTAAAGATTGATGAAGCGTAAGAGATGGGTGGAATGAGTGGACAAATATTATAAATACAAGGAAAACATTTCTGTCTTCTCATAATTCAGATTTTTTTTGGTGGCTCCATCTTTAAAACCAGTCACATTAGTGACTCACCCGCTGGCTCAGGGAATCCGTCCACACCAGCCTTTGATTTCCTTAAAGACGAGTCGAGTCAAAAACTGTGGAAAAATAAAAATAAAAAAAATGAGCCACTATTCAGTTTGTGTGCAGTAAAACAATTACAGGTAGTCATCATAACAACAGACAGAAGCCAGAACAAAGAATTTAAACCACTGCTATTAGAGATTTTATAAGTTAGCACTATAGTAGCATTATTTCTGACCAGGCAGGCTAAGATGTCAGCAGAGATGAGCATGTAGAAAACATTGTTCCAGCCGGTGGGTGAGATCAAACCAGCCAACAAAGGACCCAACGCTGCACCTGCAAAAATCACATAAAAACATATTTGCTGCTGTCTTCAGTAAGCAGAAATGGTAACACTCTATTTGACAGGGTGTGCATAAGACTGTCATGACACCGTCATAAACATGACATAACACCTGTCATGAACATGAATAAGTCTTCATAAATATTTATGACTGTCTTTTAATGCAAAGTTGACATTATTCAAAATGTCTTTGTTATGACAACTTGACATCAACCTAGAATCATCATCGGTCATAAATATGTCATAATAATTAATTATCAAAATTGAAAATATTATGAATTGTTTGTTATTACATTATCATTTGTTGGTAGTCTTAACTGTGACGGACATGAGGTCATTATAATTGTGTGATTAATATTTTCCCTTAAACATTGGACTTGTTACAGATGTCATTAAGTGTTATTACACTGTCAAAAACTTTAACAACAAAGTCATTAATATTTCCCCCACCTGAAATAAAGTAGAACATGTAGGTATTAATAATAAAAATGTCATTAAGTTTTATTACACTGTCAAATGATTTAATAAAGTCATTAATAATTCCTCTTACATCAAGTAAAGTGAATCAAGTAGCAACAGTTATGAACATGTTATTAAATGTTATTACAGTGTCAAATGCTATGCTAACAGAGTCTTATCACAAGTAAAGTGGAATGCAGTGGATTATTAATAACTACCATCATAACTGTAGAACAAACCCTTTGTACACTGGAATAAAGCTAAAGATAACTTGTTCTTCAAACAGAGGGTTTAACGTCTGGTCAGTATGTTGTTACTCTGAAATGCTGATTGAAAAACTAAAACAGAATTACTTATTCTTTAACTTAAGAAAATAGGTTCTTTCAACAGTAACATTTTTTGCTTTGATTATGTCAGCCATCTCCTTCGTAATAGTCTTCCTGTAATGCTCTGAAAACAGGAGATCTTCTTCTTGTCTTCATTTCCTGGAAGCAGCTCTTTGAAGGTGTCCAGAAATGCTCAGAAATTACAGCTGTTCTTGCAATAGTTAATCATGGTGAAAACCTTTTCATGAATTCAAACTTGGTGAATCTCTTCTGAACATCCTCATAGTCGGTGATGACTCAATTCATTGTTGTCACTTAAAAAAAGAACAAAAACAAATAAACAAAAAACAACGTGATCTTAACTCAGCATTTATTTAAGTACCATTTCAAAAATGTCCCTTCCTGCACACTGTCAGAATGGTAGACTGGCAGACAAGTTAACATGACTGGTTGTTATAAAGTGCAATACAATTATTTCTGAACACAAGCAGCATAATGACTAAAGCTGAACAAAATTATTCTGATCAAATATTTGTTTGGCAGAAGGTCAGACAGACTGAAACTGTTGTTATTGTTCAAAATACATCATTTAATGTATAGTTCTAGGCACATGAGTATCTATTCACTTAATGAGCATTTGAAAGCATTTCCAATCAGATACTCTGGCTTATGTATGTT
>NW_006800468.1:344585-345422 GCF_000485575.1 Poecilia formosa | reverse complement strand
CATCATTTAATGTATAGTTCTAGGCACATGAGTATCTATTCACTTAATGAGCATTTGAAAGCATTTCCAATCAGATACTCTGGCTTATGTATGTTTGCAAGAAGTTAATTAATGAATAAATAGATTAAACACCAGTTTTACATTTAACAACAATAGTTGTCTAAACATAACTTATTAAGTTGCTGAAAATGTGCTATATAAATAAAATTACCTTACCTTAACTCAGCTGGTGAATGTTGATTCCTGCTCCCCATTCCCCACTTACCTGGCTGTCCCACCCCACTTCACATGGTGAAAATATTAACACAGAAACGACTTACCTAATTTTCTTGGGGAATATTTCATCTGCTTCTTTCTCTTTGGTCAAATAGGAACTTCTTTCTCTGGTGGCCGGTCCTTATTATCATCCTCCACACTCGTAGCATGTCTTCATTTAGCACCCTTTGTCGCCCCCCCAGTCCCCAACCATCACGTGTCCTTAGGCTAAAATGGGTCATCATGTGGATAAAGTCAACACAGCAAAAAACACAAGCACTGTCTCATCAGCTAAGTTGCTAAATAAGGATAACTTTGACTAACATAGCAGCTCTTAATTTGCTCGATTAAAATTGAACGAAGCTGAAGTTGGTTTCCAATTCCAGCTTCCAATTCGGGAAATGGCTAAAGGGCGAGTCCACCTAATTTTTCCACTCCCTTCTGGATCTTTAATCAACTCTAGCTTAAAAACTACAACACCTAGACTCTTCACACCTGCACTGGATTATTCTGCTCTAATAGCAGAATATTTAAAACCCATGTTTGGGATTTGTGAAACCTTTTTCTGATTTGTGAAACCTT
>NW_006800468.1:334318-343949 GCF_000485575.1 Poecilia formosa | reverse complement strand
ACTGCATGGAACAAGTGTGAATAGTAATCTGATCTTTAGTGAAGTTTCACAAATCACATAAAGGTTTCACAAATCCCAAACATGGATTAAAATATTCTGCTATTAGAGCAGAATAATCCAGTGCAGGTTTGAAGAGTCTAGGTGTTGTAGTTTTGGAATTAAAGCAGTCCTCGTGTGACCAAGTTAAAAAAAAAGGGTAAAAATTGCAGAGATCCAGGTTACAGATCCTGATCTATCAGATGGAAAGTGTGATCATATCTCAATACAGTAGCTAAAAGTGCAGCACAATAATTTTTAATTCATTGTTAAAGTAAAATTGTGAAGATTAAAAAAACAAACCTGAATATTAACAAAAGACATTTATTTAGCATAATTTCTTCTGTACCCCTGTTGGCCCCCATCTAGAACCGCCCCTGGGCAGCAGGTCTGTGTCTGACATTAATAATACATTAAATGACGACTGAACACTGAATTAATATGTCAACATTTCTTAATAAAACAAACAGAAAGCCCTAACAAATCTTTTTAAAAGTAGGAAATATTTATGTATTTACTGTTAATCTCTTGATATGATTTGTTCTTTAAATGGCCATTTGTATTATTTTGACAGATACGACGATACATTAAATAAGCAAATAATTGATTATCTAATAATCAAACCATAACAGTCTACTAAAACCACAATACGAAACTTAATCAATCATAGCAAAATGTTCTGTACCATATCAGCCTCAAGAGATGATTGCGGGATGAAGAGACGCTGGTTCTATAGGTTCTGACCGGTAGTGTTTCTCTCCTGATCCATTAATACAGCAGCACACTGCGCCACGATCAACACATTTGTTTTAATTGCCTGTATTCATCCTCACTAACATTATTCAGCCTGGGATTTGAGTCTTCCCTCACATCCGTATCTTTATGAGAGGTTTTGGTTCTAAGGGCGGTGGAGTATCGGGTTTAGGACGTTTTAAATAGACACGGTTGACAGCAGCTCACCGCGGCTGCATAGTGTCCGTCTCTAGGCAACCGTGACAACAGGGTCAGTCGGTAGCGTTCTTGGGAGTCCTGTTTACATCTCGCCACGACAATTTAGCTGACCTTAATAGATCCTGTGTTTTATTTTGGTGATTATTGTTACACTTAGTGTTGATATGTGTGTGATAGGTGTGTCTATTGGACATTTATAGAAATACAGAACAAATTGCGTCCCGTATCGGTTCAATACAGGACGCAACATTTAACAGCCAAATACGGGACGATTCCGTATTTTAAGGGACGGGTGGCGACCCTAGGTGACACACTTGGGCTTCTGTTTAAACAGGAGGTCTGGCCGTTATAACTTGTTTAAGGGAGGCCAACAAAATGAAGATTTCTTCTTCACCAACACACTGCACGGCTGTTCATGCACTGCTGCCTCTCACTGGTGGAGATGGTGTATTTCACTACTTACAACAGTCTTAAATAATGTTTTAAATGTAACGTTCATAAGTGCTTTGTGGACATCTTTCTGTGAAACTTTAGGATCAATTAAATAAATGTATAACAAGTGACATAGTAATGTCATAACACACAAAGATACATAACATTTTAAATGTTGACAATTAACAACTATTATGATATATTTATGACAGGTGATGATTCTTGGTTAATGTCAGGTTGTCATAACAAAGACATTTTCAATAATGTCAACTTTGGATAAAAAATGTTATTATTTACCAAATGATACTTTATGACAACAGTCATAAATGTTCATGACAGGTGTTATGTCATGTTTATGACAGTGTCATGTCAGTCTTATGCACACCCCGTCAGATAAAGTGTTACCGCACAAACCACGCGGTATGGCTTAAAAATAAAATCTCTGATTTTTTCATACCAAATCCGATTTTAATAGATTGTTTTTCTCGCTATCTTTTCTAAAAATAAGTAAATATTTTTAAAAAGTGGCTTTTATCTCATCTCAATCTCATCTGTGACTTCGTTAGAATATTATTGCCAAGCTGCAATAATTTTTGTTTAATTACATAATTAATCGCAGAAGAAAAAACGTCTTAAAATAACGAGAAAAAACCTCCAGTTTAGTTACATTAAGATTTGACGCTCAGCTCAAGTGTTACTTCGAAATACACATTTTTTTGCACGATCATTTGAAAGTCCTGCTGCTGATAATAATTTAATGTCGATGTATTAAAAGATGAAGCATTTCCATTAGGTATGAAGTATTATCTGTGAAACTGATACCAACTTTATAACTTGATAAAATGCTGAGCATACCTCATTTTATTTTTTGGAGGCGGGGGTAGAGGGAGTATGTTCAAGCTCTCATAAAAGAACGACTTCATTCTGGGAAGATTATTAATTTAATCTTGAAGAGTTGATAAAAATTCAAAATCCAAATGAATAGAAGGTCAAACAAGATGGCGGCTGTGAGGCACCACTCTTAAATATGGAAACCCAATTTGTTTTAGTGTCCAAACCTAGATTTTACCAAAAGCATTTATACCTTTTGGAATTTACATGCGAACATGGCCACCCTCTAGCTCCGCCTCTGTTTCCATTTACACCCAGTCAAGAGAAAATAATTTAGCTTTGGATTAAAGGGAAATATTTACTGTATTGTCAGTTTAGGAGAAAGAGAAGTAACCATTTGTGGTTTGCATTTGGAAAGCTGACATGGACAGGTGTTATGTTCATATAAAATGACTTTGTTTTTCCATTAACTTACTAAAAATGTATTAAAATTTTACTTACATTAGAAAAATCTAAGTTTGTATTAACAGATGAGGGGATGCATGGTTTTCACAATGCATACCTATTGATCCAGTGCCGTCAATGATTGCAGTAACAGTTGATAAAGCTCTGGAGTTTCCTCTCAGACTCTCGTGTGTTCCCTGCAATAAAACAGAAATATTATGTCTATCAGGCTTCAGAGTCTAATGCACAGAAATGAGACGAGGAAGCATAGGATCTAATGTTATGATGTTTCGAGATCTTACCAGGTCAGCAGATACAGCCGTGGTGATCAGGGCGTACGGTCCGTTCACTAGGCCTCCACACAGCAGCAGCATACCTATATGTGAAAATGTTAATTTAAATTCTTTCATGCATTAAACTCAAAATATTTAAAAATCTAATGGCTTCAAGTGTCTAAATGTTCCATTAATCGACCTCTTTTCATTTATAGATGTTAAAACAAACAAGCTTATCTAGTGTGACATTACATAATATGCTGCTTCTCTCAGCTGCCGCTTCTGAAGAAATTTTATTTCAAGCCATGTTTTGCTGCATTGGCCATAAAAGTGTTTATTCTGAAAGCTTTAAGTTTATTTAGCCTTAAAAACCAATCAGAGTTGAGATAAGGCTGGCTAATTACCTTTCACAGGTCAGGGGAAAGTTGTTTTGACATCAAAAGTTTAAAGTCTGTGTATATATTATTTAGGTAAAGCAGATAAAACATCCGTCTAAAAATTCGTGTCAAAATAATATAAAAAACAGAATTAAATGCCTCTTACCAATTGTGATCCCGAGGCTCTTTTGTCCAATGTAATTATAGACGAAGAGCTGGAAACAAAATGAACAGAAGGTGTAAATAAAATAGAAATGACCACCATCCCACTCCTTCATAAGGTCAACATCACATATGGACTTCTAATATTAAACTAATACAAAATACCATCAACAAATTTCCCCTAAGCAAATATGGCTTAGGGTAAATTTGCACTTTTGGATATCTGGACCTGAATTTTATACCTGTAGACAAACTGATTTCTACCATCAGGTTTCACTCTTTTTCTCCACATAACTCAGTATTTTTAATAATAGGGGTAAAAAATTATATAGTTTTCAGTCATATTTGATAAATTAGAATATGTATTAAGCTGTGGCTTGTTAATCAGATTAAAAGTACCTTTTGAAAATGATGGCCTTTAACCAATCGATCAACTTTATTTATACAATTAAGGAGATTTGCTTGCAAGTGAGGTGAGTCGGCTTTCTGGTCAAACAGCAAATTTGACATAAATGCACAATAAATATAAATATTACGTAATTAAAAGTGATCAATACTAGGGATGCTCCAATCAGCTTTTTTGCTGCCAATTCCGATTCCAATCACCCATGAGGTCCGATCATTGCCGATCACCTGGATTGCCTGTTAACTTTTCGCATTAGGTATAAATGCTACAATGTGATCTGGAAAAATAGAAAAATGATCTGGCAATAAATTCACCAAATTTAGACATAATACATCCAAAATACTTGCAGTTACAATACAGCAGCTATTCAGTCAAAATGACAACTGAAAAACCTGAAATCAGTAAAATAATATTTAACAGTAAGGTTCTCAGCCAATATCAAATAATGTCAAGAAAAAGTGGAAACATTCATTCAAAGTCAAATGCAGGTTGCATCAAAATAAACAATCCTGAATTACTGAATTAAAACTTCCTGACAGCATGGCTAGCTGTTCTGTACTGGCTCTGATTGTTTGTTTCTGACCGAGGGAGGAGGCAGAGGAGATTGATTTTTTTTCAGAAATTATCTGTCTTATGTTAGGACATAGCGAAAGTTTTAATACATATGTAAAATCTTTTTGTTAGTTTGTTTGCTTAAGTTACATGCTGCAGCTTTAAGCAGACGTTTGGTGTGACAATTCAGTCTGGTGGAGGCTGAGCGGTGCTCCGTCTTTGAAATATTACTACCAGTAGCGAGTAGCAGCGGTCCAACAGCGAGAGCAGAATCAGAGTCTTACACCACAAGCTCATTGACTTAAATTATTTTTTGGGTTATTTGCTTAGCTTTGTGACCATCACAAAGGCTAAGCAAATAACCCATGCTCTTCTAGGTGAGTGCTGGTAGTTGTGCGCTGCTTTACCTGCTGCCTGACAGCTTCTGATATCATTTTTCCCTGCATTGAGCCTCAATGTAGCCAAACTCTGCCAATTGTCATGTTGGAGTTTATTCATTTTTGTCTCTGTGCTCCACCAGGCCCGTTAACCAGTTTCAATACCCGACCAGAACCCCTCAGTGTAAATTACCTTAAGAAATAATGAGATTTGGTTAAGTATAAAAACAGGCTGTTGATCAAATGTTACAAGCCATACATGTCATACAAATGGAACAGATACAGAGTTACATTGACCGTCCAGCGCTGGACCATACTTAGCACACCTTATGGATGGAACCAAGTGAGACAAAGATTGTAACGCGAGTTTAGCTTTTTATTCTTTTCTGCAATCTGTACCCTCCCTAAACAGTAGTCTAATCAGTTTCAGTCTGTTTATGTATGACTGGTGACAGTCACACATAAACATGGTTATGTAAGCTGCTGCGTGTGTGTGCGTGTAAGCACTTGATGAGGCTAAAAGAGATAGAGGAAAAGATGGAGTCTACGACAGTCACATTAAATTTGCTGTGTTTATGCATTTTGACGTGCTTAATTCCCGAGGTAATTTCAAGTCGCAGCACACAAACTTTCCCCTTCTCTCTCACAGCGTTATAGGTCCTCACCACTTCGCTTAGGATTTGCTGCTGAGCACATGCGCAGTGTGAAGGAAAGAGGAGATAACCTGCACACGCAGGCTGAGAAGTGAGATACAGGTGATCGGTTTGTGTGATTGGCGATGACTGATCATACTTTGGCATACCTCTAAAATACCTAAAAAATTATAAACAGGTAAGTAAGAACGCACTGACTTAAATAAAATATTCTCAAAAGGACAAGATTTTAAAAAAAGAAGAGAAAATGAAAGAATGTAAAAATAAATTTTGGAAACTTACAGTAACAAGAACAAAACCGTTTTAGTACCACGTAGATTTACACTCAGGGACCAAATACTGGCAACTAGATAAGAAGTTTCATTAAGTCTACACAGCTGTTATAATTTTATTTTTTTATTAGTGGTCTTATAACAATATAATAATGATAATAATCATCATCATCATCATCATAATGATAATAATAATAATAATAGATTTTATTTGTAATGCCCTTTATATTTTTAGATCTCAAAGGGCCAATAATAAAGCACTCAGAGGTAAAGTTCCTCAAATGAATTGGCTTTTCAATAGTATTGTAATTTACTGAATTGGTCTGTATTATTTTTATTATTTGTTTAATGTTTTATTTCACACTCCATTTCTAATCATTGTAAATCTGATCCCTGTTTGACTCAACTGACTCATGAAATATTAAGGATTATGATCACTGATCAGCACAAAATAATAATCAATGATCTTCTGATAATACAGATTATTAACTGCTGTCACATAAACACATTTCCTTGGAGTAGACTACAGATAATTGTTGTTCTGGAAGGCATGAATAACTGTTTCCATCAATGTTTTTTCTCCACATTTTGAAGTAGGGTAGGTTAATGGAAATAACTTCCTAAATTTTGCAAAAACGTCTTTATGCTCGCTTTCAGGTGGATGTTGGCTTTTCCAAAAGAGTTGAGGTGCAAAACTCAACTAATGAATAAGTTCTGCCTTACCAGTGGTACAAAACTTTTATGAGATGTGTGGCACCTGCTACTTTGCAACCTGTACTTTGTTTATTGCAGCCTGTGACGGAGGAGCCGTCACGAGCCGGGACTTAATTATGAGTCCGTGTCAACATGCGTACACATATATATAAACCTACACAACCGCTAACCAACTTCTGTTCCAGCTTAGACTGACGCCGTTCATAGTGGGTGCACACGCTCCTGCTTCAGATAGCATCCATCCTAACCTGTTTTCACTTCCAAACGTTTTACTGGTTTTGTTTTCAAGCAGGGGTATTTCCGGGTGTGGCGCGCCAAGAGTCAGGTGATGACATAGTGACGTCATCGGAACATACTGAGTGTTCTCTATTAAATTATTAAATTGATTATTGTATTTTTGATTACAAGTTTTTTTTTTCTCTTTATTATTATTATTATTATTATTATTTGTACCCTTTAAGAGTTTATTTGAGTTAGAAGTAATTGTTTAATTGTTTTGTTTGCTTGTTTGGTCTTTCAGTGGGCGGAGCCTGTGGCTTTAAAAGCAGGGCTCTGCTCCACAGAGAGGCAGTCTGTGGCTGGACTCCTGCCATGTCCAGTGAAGGTGATGGACTCTTTCCTTGAAGGTACTGCTGTTTGTTTGTTTTGACCTATCTGGACGTCCTTGTATATATTTTTACACCTGCCATCTTTGTTCACTTGAAGAGCTAAATAAATTTCACCAAAGTGAACTCTGGCCTTGGGCAGTCATATTTCTGTTTGTCCAAGTCATATGAGAACCCCGTCACACAGCCACACATTGCATTAACAGGCATTTATCGCATTGTTTAACTTGAAAAACTTTTCATCAGGAGAAGAAATTTGATACATTTCAGTTAATGATGTCAAATAAAAACAAAACTGACTGTATTATTGGAATTGTTGTTTTTACCATTTTCTCCATTGTTTGAGCATAAATATCAGTAAATATGATTGGATGCAGTTACTGTGTGCAGTTTAGTATTATAAATCATACTTCTTTAAGTAAGTATGATCTTTAAGTTCTGAAAAAGCGAATGTCACATGGCATGGGAATGATTTTCAAGAGCAGTATTTGCGTTTGTGGACTATAAATGCTGTACCATGCACATATAACATGGTACAGCATGCTATAAATTAGGCAGTCAAACAAATGCCTAGAAAAAGAAGCAATAAGGCTGTAAGTATTTTGTTCACATAATTTTTATCGTTATTACAATAGTACCACAAAATATTGCAATACAATTCTAAGTCCATATTGTCCACCCCTACCTAGGGGCTGGACCAATCCCTTTTTTTTTTTACTTCTGATTCAATATCTGAGGTTTAGTATTATCTGATCTGATACAGAAAAGCAGTGCAGAATTGACTTAAAATGTTCCTTTTTCTAAATACAGGAATAAAAGTACAGTAAGACAAATTTATTTTATAATTCTGCACCAGCATAGCACACTTAAATACGCCAAAACTTCACAAGCTTGGTCAAACATGTAGAAACAGCAGAATTGTTTTGTTCAGTATGACAGTCAATGTAAAATTAAAAAAAACAACTGACAAAAAAAAATAGGTAGACTGCCTTGGTCAAACATGTAAAATAAAAAATAAACTGCAGCAAATCTTCTTTGAAATGGTTCAGAAAGTGGAATTAGGAATTCTGAATATAATGTAAGACAAATGATAAAAGATGACGTCGCTTAGAGCAAAAATCATAGAATTAGATTGAATAGATCTGCCCATATGGATGGGCATATTGTCACTGATTCTTGGTTTAGATTTCTTTTCAGTATCAGAGCTGATACAGGTAAGATTGGATCAGTGCATCAACATCTGATTGCCTGGCTGATTTTGCAAAGTTTTATAAGTTTGCTCAAAATTCCCTTTACAATTTGATGGAAACCAAATCAATTCAATTAAGTGTGCTTCTATATCATAAAGTTGTTAGAGGAGAGATTTCTCACCATAGGTGCAGCAGCAATCAGCATGACACAGCAGGTTGACGCTCTCCCCCCAGTGAAGTCAGACACCAGGCCGGCCATGATGCCTCCTGTGGACACAAAGGAGGCATCTGAACTGATACAAAGGATTAATTTGACTGTCTTTACATTCTTGGACAGCAAAAAAGTATAATACCAAAAGGTGTTTTTAACTGCCCAATCAAAACCTACCAAGGATCCCTCCTACATCAAATAACGTTGACATGTCTCCTGCTTCTTTTGCTTGAAAATGTGCTGAGAAAAAAAACAAAGAATTCACACATTAAACATGCAGTTACATATACACTGTATAAGACGACAAGATTTTGCACTGCATGAAAATTGCGCATAATTTTCTTCCTTTCTTCTACCAGACTAATATATAATATATGTTTTAAGAGTTTCTAATTATTTTCTATATCCATATTAATAACTAGTACAGTGCATTCATAATTGCTTGTCCATATAAGTAAGCATAATTTTTAGCATATTAAAGATGTAGTTCTAAATTAATATATCATAATACGGTAATATTTTGACAACTTCATTAAATAGTAACAATAACATTATTATTCATACTGCATGTATATTTGTTTGTGTGTACTTATTTATGTATATCTATATGGACAGAAGATATCTTTTATGATGATAGGCTGCTAAGTATATAAATAGAGTAGGCAGGTATAAGCTTTGGCATCAGTCTATTCCTTTTTTGGTAAATTATGGGTTTGTTTCTTATTATTGTTTTTGTTTCCTGTGTTTAATGTTGATAATTTACCAAAATACAATTAAGTGAAACTGAAATCTCATAAATGTTCATACAGGTGAAAGGTAAGGTAAGGTAATTTTATTTAAGTAGCACATTTTCAGCAACAAGGGAATTCAAAGTGCTTTACATGAATTAAAAGGAAATACAAACAAAATGACAAATCAAAGGAAAGAAGAAGAAAAAGAGCAAAAGAAGGAAAATAATCTAATGATCTAAACCAGAGGTTCCCAATCTGTGGGGCGCGCCCCTAGGGGGGCTACTTGCCATTGCAGGGGGGGCGAGGGAAGCCGTCTGGATGAAAAACAAAACAAAACAAAACAAAACAAAAAAACATGAACGCTGTATGCGCTGGGTTTTTACCTTAGAATGACCAACTCTCTGTTATTCCT
>NW_006800468.1:329414-332633 GCF_000485575.1 Poecilia formosa | reverse complement strand
CCCCCTGCTCACACACGTCGTTCAACCAGACAGCTATTTGTAATTCATAGGGGGGGAGAGGGGGACAAAATGTTTGGAAACCACTGGGGGGGGGCCCAGGAGAAAAAGTTTAGGGACCACTGATCTAAAGTATGTAAAGTAGGTGTTCCTGTTCAGGGCTGCCAAGTTTCCTCTGGTCTAATTCCATTTCTGGGTTGGGAGAACAGGAGTCTAAGTCAGTGGTTTCCAAACATTCCCCCCCCTATGGATTACAAATGGCTGTCTGGTTGAACGAGGCGTGTGGATGGGTGGGGGGGGGGAATCGACTTTTTTGGGGGCAAAATGAATGTACGTAGCTGAACATAGACAACATCGGTAGCCTACAGGCTACTTGTTAAGCTTAAGGTGCTGTATTAATATTAGCTAGCTAGTCATCCTTAAGCTAACTTTACCTGCATACAACAGCTTTACTCAACTCAGTCGGTTAGTTTGGGGGAAAAACTGTGAAAAGTTTTTTGCGTTTTGCTGGTTTGCTGCCGTGATTCTAACACACCTGCAGCAGCAGCAGGTCTCCTTCACTGCCGCACAGGTCTAAACCCAGCGCATACAGCGTTCATGTTTTCTTGTTTGTTTGTTTGTTTTTCATCCAGACGGTTTCCTGCGCCCCTCCTAGGGGGCGTGTCCCATAGCTTGGGAACCTCTGGTCTAAGTATTTCTGGATTCTAAGTTCGTAGTTATTCTAATTCTAATTCTGATTCCATTTCTGGGCTGTATAATATTGATCAAAATAGTGCGTACTCAACAATTACAACAATTACTAGTAAACTAAAAATAATCCTTTTCTGGGTTAAATAGGGAGTACTCCACAGTTTCTATCAAACTAAAACAAAAAAGAGGAAAGGACACATTAGGGAAAATGGCAACATTCAGACAAAACAAAGGGCAAAACAGAGACAAGAGTGAAGGCGGTGACGTCAAAGGGCCATGAAACCACGTTGCTCAAACTCCCGGCAAAGTCCGATAGAGGTGTTGTTTATCGAGGAATGTCCTTGGGAGCGCTCAGCTCCACAGCTGGATGGATACAGCAGGGAGTGAAGTGGGAAGGAGCGTTATGGTTACATATATTCAAGGAGATTGGAAATATGCAGCCCTTCCAAGGCCACACGGGAAAAGCCAATTCAGAAACAGAATGTCTTAGGTCGGGAAGATTATAAATTTCAATCTTCCCTAAAGTCTCTCTGATACATCTCGGTTACCAATTATCCAAATTAGCTTGGTCATTCCACTGAGCTGAAACTAGCAACTTCTCCAAGATCAATTCCATCCCATTAGTGAGTTTTAGAGTCCTCGTCTCTGTCCACACCAACAGTCCGAGTGTTCGCTAGTTGGGCCAAGTCCGTCACAAATTTGTCGATAAGCCAGGAATCCACAAGCTCCACACAGCAGAAATCCTGTTATCATGAATAAATCCAGGGTGAATTTCGCCGGGTTTGTCCCCGCAGGACAAGAGGGCTCTCATGTGCTCAGACTTCTCGTCGAGAAAATTTTATCAATTGCATTGAGAGATCGGTTGACCAGATCCATAATTTGTAGATTTGGATGATGTGCAAAGAAAGGCTCCAAAAATATAGAAAAAAACAGGACAAAAACAGAGCAAGCAGGGCAGACAAGGGCAGGGAGGGAGCAGAGGAACAAAGCGTCCGCCTTCATCGAGAACAAGAGAGAAAGCAGGTGCGCAATCTGCACCGAGGTAAACTTGAGAGATCCAGCCACGAGGCACCTAGCGGTGTGATTGGCTTCGTGCCTGTATAAACCAACCGATCTTTCAGGAACGATTCTGCTCTGCCAGTGAAATGTTCAACGTAGCAAAGATGCTTGCAGTCGCTTGCTTATGTAAAAAAAAAGAAAAAAGAAAAAGAAAGAAAGGAAAAAAAAAAAACTTTTTTTTAAAAAAACTGGCAGGGGGCAAATAAAGTCACTGCGGTCTTGAGATGTCCCTTCTCTATTTTCACATTTTTTTCATCTTACTTCTCCTTTAAATGTAACTATTTTCATATTAGCAAAACTTAAATTTTAGATTAAGCAAAACACAGGAAAAGTCTCCAAAAATGAAGGTCTTTGTCCCTGAATGCATTTGCAAACTGTAATCTGGCTTTCTGTGTTGCTTCCAGAGAAATGGTTTCTACCTCATTGAACAGCTTTTCCGCCTGTGTCCATAAAGGCCTTGTTTTATTGTCATCATTTGGGCTTTCTAATATGTAGCATCTGAAAGTAAGTAGCCTTCTTAATTTGAAAAAAGTACATATAAGTGCTAAAATAAATTCCCTCGCTCCTTATTCTGATATTTACAGAACTCCTAAAGGACTTAAAACAGGAAAGTCTGAATTAATTTCGATATTGGACGGAATAAAGATTTCTAACATAAATGTGTGAATAATACTGACCAACATTAGAGATGTAGAGAGGAAGCCAGTAGAGGAATGTGTAGCTGACCAGTTTGGCAAACATGAGGCAAAGAGAAAACTCCACCACTCCCTGTGGACACATAAAGGATCAGATTAAGCATTTTAATGATCCCTCTCTCACTGTGCTGCAATGAAAATATGCCATGGATTGATACTACGGTTGCTGGTTTCAACAGCAATAACAAACATAGGATAAAAACTCAACTGAGCAACTTGTAAAAAAGGAAAATCTCAAGCTGAGGACAAGGTGAAGAAGTTCTAATAACTGTCATTGTATCAAAAACATAACAGAACATATTTAATTAACAGGCTCCAGTTTTTTGCAATTCTGCGATTGTGGAAAGTCATGCAAAATCAATAGATCCCCGCTTTCAAAAACATTTGGTTTAAGTGAGTGATAGCTCCTACCTACAGGTGGCACTATTACTTGATGTTGAGTTACAATCTGAATTTCCATTAAAATTAGCACAAAACTGTCAATATTTACTAATGTCGAAAACATACAATTGTGGTATTTTCATTAAATATGAAACACAATTAAAATCACACATGAATAAGTTTGTGCACACGATAAATCATTAAAAAGCACAGTGTGCCGTGATCCTCCAACTACTTCCTGTTATCCTCGTCTTTGTGGTTTGTGCCAGTGGTAACTTCCATTGTTGATCATGTAACTCGTGTGATGCAAAAACAGAGTGTCCATTGCAGTTTTGACAAATAAACCAATTTTGATGTAGCCAAGAAACCACCTCATCCTAGAGCAAAAGCTTATCAA
>NW_006800468.1:322182-328125 GCF_000485575.1 Poecilia formosa | reverse complement strand
CTCCGTGGTGAGGTGTTCTGGGCATGTCCCACCGGGAGGAGGCCCCGGGGAAGATCCAGGACACCCTGGAGGGACTATGAGGAGAGTGAAAAGCTGATAGAAGCTTCATAGATATAATTAAGCCTAAAATCATTCATAACCTGACAGTTGACCCAGGCTTAAAGTAATATTTTAATTTCAGCAACATATTTTTTCTGACAGGAAGCAACAATGTTCACAACTTGAATTTTATGGAGAATCCATGGAAGAAACTAAATATTTGGGTGATGGCAGGGAGGTCCACCAACCTCAAATAAATAAAACATGATCATGTCAAATGGAAATGGATCTTCTACTATAATTTTAAATGTGCAATTTCTCTTTCAGACCACTACATGGAGCCAAAGACTATGACTGGAACATGTAAGCAGCACAATAATGTCATATCTGGAGCAAAATCAGACAAATCTTTTTTTTTTTTAAATCGGTTAAATTCAACTATTTATGCTTACAGGTATACAGAGAGCCCCATAGAAGCTTATGGCCTCAGAGTGTTCCTGTATGATATTCGGAGTCTCCGTGGAGACGGCGCCATTGATGCTTCTGTTCCCGTTTTGCAGTAGAGGCTCGGTCTCACCGTTCTCCTGAATGATCTGACATACAAACACACAGCGGTGAGCTCAGAGATGAATGGTTCAGGAAAAAAGGAGAAAGTAGGAATGCAAGTTATTGATTAATGAGTTAATCTAAAGTTGATTGATCTTACTGACCAATTGTAGATTAATTAGCGGCCATTTTCTTAAAAGCTCGACTGTCTTTGTAGTCTGTCATACAAGACTACATTTCTCGTAATAAGCCGAATTGAAAAAAAGATATCATAAAATGTTGAAGTTATTTTGTGTCAGATTAATTAGATACCGACTGAATTAACAGAAAGCTCAAGTTTTCTCACATTATTAAACTTAAACATACACATGAAGTGCATTTTCCATCCCACACCAGACTCTGTCTGGACTGTAGATTCCTATGGTAGTTTCTCTTCCCTGCTCAGGTTTTTGCAGACATCTTTAATTCTGTATCTGCTTAAGTATGAGGCTCTGCTTAAGTATGACCACCGGCGCTCTCTGCTGTATGGCAGCCAAACTACAACACTAAAAGAAAGTCTGATGCACGTTAATACATTGTAACTAATTTTAATCATTTTAATGATTAATCAGCAATTGATTCATTTTTTGCATCCCTAGTAGATGTACTTAATTCAATTTCAATTCAAAAATACTTTATTGATCCCAAAGGGAAATTAAATAGTTTAGGTTAAAACTCACATGATGATGAGGAGAAGAGCAGTTCACATCTTCAGGTTCTGAAGTGAATAAAGAGTGAAATGATGGTGTCACACTTATAAACAGAACCCCTGAATTGATCCAAAACAACAAAACAACTCTTTGCAGAAACTGACTTTCAACCAGGAAAAAGAAGCAGAGGATCCCAGCGGCAGCGATGATGAGTCCTGGGACAATGAAGGACATCCCCCACTCTGAGGAGACAAAAACTCCAGCGATGAGGGAACCTAGGATGTTTCCCACCGAGGTGTGGGAGTTCCAGACGCCCATGATGAACCCACGCCTGACCATTAGAAAGATGAAAACAAGAAACACTGAACTGCTGCACAATCCTGCTTCTACTGTATATTGTACATAATAAACCAGGGTTGTTCAAAGTACAACACAAGGCCACTTGTAACCTTTTAACAAGTTTGTGTAGCTTCTGACAGAAATAGAAGAATGGTTTAAATGTGTCCCTTCAGCATATGGAGTCAATAAACATGTTTGCAATTGTTTTAGGATGAGATTTTAAAGGTATGCTATATTGTAAATTTTAAGTATAACACAAAGAATCATGTTTTTGTCTTTTTTTCTGCTTTTATTTTTATTTTATACAAAGTCAACATTTAGTGAGTTTTTTTTTTTTTTACACTCTTAGGCATCCATTATACTTGGATAAACTCCGCTGAGATTGTAAAAGGGAAATTCAAATTTTTATTACTGGAAATAAACTAGAAATATTTTCCAGAAAAACAAGATAAAAAATAATTTACCCAAAAAAGTTAAATAATTGTAAACATTAAGGTAAATGTCATAATTTAAAAATTTACTTGTTTTATTGTTGTGTATGTAAAGGAGAAAGAATTCACAATAATATTGTCTTTGTGTTTTTGATTGAAGAGAAAAAAAGCTCATTTTGTCTCCTGGGGACTTTCAACTTTTATTTTCAGACTAATTAATGTTTGGTATTAATCTTCTATCATTCCAAAATTGTGTAATTTCAATCCATTCTTCTTTGCAGAATTGTTTTAATCTACACAAACTGAAGGGCTTTCAAACATGAGCAACCAATTTAAGGTCATGTCATATTATCTAAATAAATCCTAAGCACAGATTTTGACTATGTTCCTGCTAAAACTTTCTTTTTCTCTTAAACCACTTCCTGATGGTGCTTTGAATCAGTGTCCTGCTGCATAACAAAAACTGTTCTTGAGCGAAATAATTAAAAATTATTCGAAGGGCTGGAATTGGTTTCATGTTATATTTCAGTGCAGATATTCCTGCTGCAGTTTATTTTTCATCTGTTTTGTATGGTTTATGTAAAAGGGGCATTGTAGTATTTTACATTCAATTGTTAAGAAAATGCTGTTTATATAAATAGACAAGCAGAATTAATTTCACTTTCCCCTCTGGGAAGTCATGTATGGGAATGAAGCACAAATGACTCCTCAAAGCTACACTTTAAATACAAATTAAAAACAAAGGATCTTTTTTCTCTCCAGAAATTCAGACTGGATTTTAATGCTTCAAGCACACTTTTGAACAAAACCTAACTCAAAAAAAAGAAAAAAAAAAAGAAAGCACTTGTCTATTTATATAAACAGCATTTAAACAGAATTTAAAATAAATTTGACTTCAAAATCTTAATGCCTTGAAATTGGGGCTCTGTCTCTTACTATTTCCAACACTGCCTTCAGGAAGTCACCACAGCAGTACTTCTCATTATGTTTTTTACATCCATACTTGAGAGTGTTAGACTGAGATGTAGTTCCTATGATAAGCTTAGTAGATGCACAATTCCACCAGGTGTCTGCTAATTGCTGCTGCTGCTAGTCTAGAGGAGCTTTATGTAAATAGGCAGTGCATTGTGAGAACAAGCATTCTGCAAACATGAATGGTTGCCAAAGGGGATTCAAAGAATTCTCAATCATGTATGAAAAAACCAAGGCAACGCTCCACGTATGTATTGATGAGGGAATAACATCATAACATGATGCTAAGCTCAAGTTAATTTTACAGAGGGCTGGTCAATAAGTCAATTCAGCATTTCAGCATTCTGGAAGAAAGGCTTTAGCTACTCAACCTGTGACAACCAGCTAAGCTAGGTTGGTGAACTCAACTAATCACTCCCTCTTTTGTTACCTAGCAACAGCCCGATGAGTAACTTGCGCAGCAGCACCAGCCTGGTGCCTTGTACCCATTTAAAATAAACAACAGTGTGGAGTGAAAACGGAGGATAAAACAGGAAAGGTCACACCACCAGTTTTACAGCATCTAAGATAAAACAAAAAACAAATTAATAATTATCAATATCGATTGATATAAAACACTTATACTATTTGGCCATATTGCCCAGCCCTAATTTTACATAATAACCACCCTTTGACAGTTAACCCTTATGTGTGGTATTATTGCTTCCTTTAAAGTAAGCAATAAGATGTAAGCAATAAGATAAAGTAAGCAATAATCAGCAGGAAGATGATTTTCTGCTCTGAAGTAACAAAAACAGTTAAAACGTTTACATTTGAGGATGATCTACTGACTCAGCAGAACTGAAAATCTCAAAATCAACTTTAAAAAAATTAACTAAGCATTCTTTATGTGTTTAGATTTGTTCTCCACTGTCCCTCTGTTCAATAATTTTGAATTCATCTTGAAGCAGAAAACCAACACTTACACCAGGTATTGTCCATGTGAAGCTGTCATGATTTCATGGGTCAATTGATTTCAAATTTGTGTCAGTATGAATTTAAATGTCGCCTCTGTTGGTGCTTTGTTGCAGTGCTGTTAAAATGTGATAGTGTGTGACTTAGTTGACTCCAAAGCTCTGCAGAGTCAGCAGAACTGCCTCCCTGTACTCACTTCCCTTTTCCAAACCAGTTGCCGACACAAGCCACCACAGCGGGCCAACCGGTGGTCTGCATGAGCCCGTTCATCACCTGCAGAGTCAAATGCAACAGAAGCCCATGTTCATTAGCTTACAGCTGGAAACGGAACATGAAAAGGTGAATGAGTGAAGAGGAACTGTTATTGTCTCCAAAGCTGCAGAACACGAGACCAGACATGCATGAGCAGTCATGTGGCTCCCTGTGAGTCATGTGAGTGAAGACTCACATCTTTGCATTTTGTTTAGGGAAGAGAAAAACTAACCAACAGCTACAACACCTACAATGAAGTAAACATCTTATTAATAAGTTCATTTATTCTTAATATTGACAACGTCATTAAATTGAGTACTTTTTAAGATGTTTTTGAACAGAGGTTAGGCTTTTAACTTCACTTTCCCCTCTGGGAAGTCATGTATGGGAATGAAGCACAAATGACTCCTCAAAGCTACACTTTAAATACAAATTAAAAACAAAGGATCTTTTTTCTCTCCAGAAATCCAGACTGGATTTTAACGCTTCAAGCACACTTTTGAACAAAACCTAACTCAAAAAAAAGAAAAAGAAAGAAAACACTTGTCTATTTATGGTTCTCTTCTGCTTTTCCGTCACAATTTAATGTTTCAGATCACATTTCAGCAAACAACTCAATAACAATACTCACCTTGTTGAGCCATGTTTTAATCAGGATTAAATACATAGTTGGAAAGTTGAGTTAAAATTTCTATCTGAAAATTTAACTCAAATTTTAACTTTAAATTAGATTATTTAGATTAGTCAACAATAATTTAAACAGCAAATTTATGACAATACAAAGTCGCAAATCATGCCAAGATCTGAAGAAATGTACCAAAGGTTGAACAATCACCTTTTAGGTTAAAGGGTGAGTGTCTTTTAGGCTAACAGACAATCACCTGTCTTTTAGGTTAAACCTATATGAGATAGGTTGATCTCTCTATATGTAGGTAATATATTTACCTACTTTATTTAGATTAAGAAATATAACAGAGCAACCTATCTCACGTATAGATAGGTTGATTTGGATAAATTTTTTACAGTAAAAAATATAATCAAATGAAAAGGGCAATTTTTATATAGTCAGGCTTTCTTTTACAATAAGGAACTGAATTAAGTCAACTGTCAACTGTAAGAAACAATGCTACTGTAAGAAAAGACAACTAACGAAAAAAGAGGAACCCAGGAACCCAGAAAAACTGGTAACCACATTTATAAAAGGACTTTTAAGCAAAGCTAAGAGGCCTTTTTTTGAAGACTTTAGTTTCTGTCCTTACATGTAAGGAAAAAGACATTGAAAATAAAAGCAAGCCTGTGTCTGAATGTTTCTGAGTTGAACAACCGTGACGTGAGCTGGATTTGGTTACTAATGGTCAAAGGCAGTTTAAATAGCGAAGTGAAAGAACGATGCCTGACGATGCCTTTTGTTTGCAGCGGTGCTCGGAATGTGTGTCCACAAAACAAAGTTTCAACCAAGCTGAGTGACAAATGAAACCTGGCTGTTGTGCTCTGACCTGACTTTGGTCAGCAAAAAATAGCTTGTCTGATCCATGTGCTTCTGCTTTCCACTTAGTTTCTGATACACAGTATGGAGACGGAATTCTTAGTAGTTAGATTTAATAAAGTCTCAGTTTCCAAATGCAGACCAAAGGTTTGCCAAACTGCACAGTAATTAAAACATATTACCTTGGCAACTCAAACTAAGAAAAGTGTGATATGTCATTATACTTCCAAACAGA
>NW_006800468.1:316383-321288 GCF_000485575.1 Poecilia formosa | reverse complement strand
ACCAATTGGTCCACGGACCGGGGGTTGGAGACCACTGCTTTAGACAGTTTATCAGCAAAAATGTTGATTTGAGGGTTAGTTTCACTTTAAAATGTGAAACTAACTCTTCTGCTCACACTAAAACAATGTGAGCAGAAAGATCACATTGTTTATCTCTACAACCAGTGGGCGGTGCAGAAAAGAAGGTGCTACCATATGGGTGCTGCTGCTATTAATAGTGGCCTCACAGACACACCCACTAGAAGGAAACAAATGCACCCTTGGGGAGACTCCCATTGCCCATTATAGCACTTTTCCAGGCGACTATCACTGTACGTTCCTGTTTTGAGAGAGAAAAGATAAGAATTCGCAAGCGAGCAGAGAGGTTTGCGAGCAGAGTTAATTTGTGCTGAGAGAAGTTTTACACGGGAGGAGAAAATTTGAGCATGAGCACAAAGATTTAAGAGAGCACAGAAAATATTTGAAAGATACCATACGTTTTCAGTGCATTACAAGTTTTAAGAAAAAGAAATAAAATTCTGCTTTCAAACGGAAAATGTGTGCTCTTGACTAGGGCTGGACGATGTATCGAGTATACTCGATGTATAGCGATATTTTCAATTTACGGTAGTTAAAGTGGCTATATGGCAACTATCGAGTATAAATTGTCATTCAAATAAACTTTCGCCATCAAATTCACTGCTAGTATGGTTTATCTGACACCCTATGAATGCATCACTAGTCCCTCGCCCCTCCCAACCTGAACATTTTCTACCAATCACGCTGCACGGAGAAAACAAACAACATGATGACAGCGAGAGTTTGAGGCGAGCCGTGAATGAGACGGTAACTGAAGAGGAATCAGATGAATTCGTTTAGTTCCGAAGAGAAACAGCGCTGGATCAATAATTTGGCAGTGGTTTGCATGTCGAGGATGGAGGATGTAGAACAAAATGAGGTAATTTGCAAGACATGTTGTAAAACTATTGCCACAAAAGGTTGTACCACAAATTCCCCCCCAGTCAGACTATTCTTTTACATGCCGTTTGTATAGTTATCACTACGTATCAAATACACTGTGTATGTTAACGTAGATTAACAGCAAGCTAAACTCAAATCTCATGAGCCAAAAAGCTGAGCGTCTTGCTCCTTTATTACGTCTTCTTACAATTTTCTACAATGGTGTGGAAGCTCAATGAAAGGTTGATTGAAAAGGCATTGTTTTCGGAGGTGCAAGAAAAGATTGACGACACAGGAGGTGAAGTTTATACATTAACAGGCAGGCTTTCTCTCTGCAAACACGTATTCCTAACTGCAACTGCCTCTGCTACCCACAATGAACTGCTATTTCAAAATTCTCCTTCAAAATAAAATACCAAAAAATCAATACTGTAGAAGTTTTTAAACTAAATTATTAAGACATTTCCAACTTCCAGCCTTGGGCAGAACACCGTTCATAGCCGCGCTGCCGCGGTAGAACTAGTCCGTTAAAGTGAAAACTGGAGATGTAGGTAGGATTCATTTAGTGCTATACAATAGGAAAAATAACTCAAAACTACTCATTCTTCTTTTTCTCACTCTCTGTCGGCTTTACGCTACACGTAGACTCGTTGCCATAGTGACTGACAACAACGCAACTTTATGTATCAGATTCAGCACCAAAAACACTCAAACATTACCCCACATAGAACAGAACATTCAGTTCGTTACAGTTTTTGGTTTTTAAGCTTGATGTGTATTTTTCTTTTATTAATAAGTGATCACTGTGGTAGATTAGCCGCTGCTGCTATTAGCCACGCTAACACAGTGATTGTTGATAAGCTAATTCAAACACCTGCTTTACTGATGCTCAGTCAGTTTGTGTGTAGGTCGCCTTTTTTGTTTTTAAGCTGAACCAAAATACACCTTATTCCACAACACATCGATATGTTACGTTTGTCAAAGTCAAACATAACTGACCTACTTCCCCTCTGCCTCCCTATTTTTTTTTTCTTAGTTAAAACTTATTTCTCACCTTGTTATCTAGTCATAGTGTAGACAGTTCAAAACACTGCATCCCTTTTTATACGAGTCTTACATGGGTGACATCATGCTGCAAGGAGTCTAACATTGGAGGTCATTTAAGATTATCGTGATATATATCATGTATCGTGATATAGCAAAAAATATATCAGGATATTAGATTTTCCTCATATCCCCCAGCCCTACTCTTGACTTATTTTGTCCTTAATGTAGTTTGTTTCATAACAGATATCAATAAACAATTCTAGAAAATTGTCTCAATTTATGCCAACAGTTCCCCTGCTTTCCTTCCCGTCTGGTCTACAGCCAATCAGATTGCCTTCACAGTTTGCCTGAAGGAAGTAAAGAGGCTTTGCCAAAATATATTACCCACAAATAATGCATTTTAAATAAAGAACAGCACTGAATAATACTCACGTGGAACTGTTTTAAATTATGATTTTTCAGATCTTTCAGCATATTTTAAAATGAAAAACTGCATGAAGATAATTTGGTAAAGAACTTACCAAAAGGCGCCCAGTCACACCAGGTATCATTATCAGTTATGTTGAGGTACGCTGGTCGAATGACTAATGAACAGTTTCTATGCAGTTCACTCTGGATTTCAAACAAAAAGAAAAAAACAGAACTAGACGAAACAACTCACACACACAGGAACAGATAAGTCAGATAAAAACCACACAGAATGATGTAGCCACCTCTGTTGTGAGGGTGATTTAAGGCAAAGTGACCCTTCATTTAACTCAGATGCTGCAAATTTAGAAAATTAGAAGCTTACAAAACTATGATGTCATCATTTTTGGCATAACTGTTAATTAAATTCTTAGCTAGGGGTATATACATTTGGTTAATTTGTTCCTTTTACAGCAGAAAATGACCTCAAAAGCTATTGGCCCTATTTAATTCTTTTCTCATCTATTGCCACAACAGCAGAATAACATAAGCAATTATTCATAATACAAGTTTATTTCCCCCAAAACCTTTAAGACCTTGTATTTAAAGTTTCACAATCCTGAGCCTAACTTTGGAAACCACTACATTCATCTTAAATTGACATGTTGCTTAGATTACCAATATTTTTTCTGCAGCTGAGCATTGTCAGCTTAAATCAGAGCAATACAAACACAGTTTGCTTCACGATTAACAAATGTTTCTCCAGTCACCTTAACAATGCTGATTGGCTTCCTTGAGAGGTGGTAGGCTGTGTAGAAGAGGAATGTGAGGAGGAGAATAAAACCACGATACCTGCAACAGGAACAAATGAAACACAAGCTCATGTAAGTACTATCTTGTAAAAATGGATTATCCGTTTTTACAAGTCTAATAAGTCGTAAAGTAAGTAAGACAGACAAAAAAGAGAACTTGTTTATAAGTTGCATTAATGTTTGAATAACATAAATTACATTTAGAGGAAATAACACAGACCAGTCTGCTGTGAATGATTTTTTTTCCATATCTGGTCTCCTCTGTCATTAAACAACATGAATTTACTGAAGTCATGCAGCAACAAAAACATACATCATGATACAAATTTCATAAATGAACTGGTACATCTGAAGGACATGCTTAAATTCTTATATCTAAGGTGTTCATGTTTGTTTAATGTCCATGTTTTGGAATGAACAGTGTAAAACTCTAGTCTACTACTTTCTAAGGAGTAAGTAGGTTACTATCTTGATCATATCACAGGCTGTTTTTCTGCTTTCACTCTTAAAGATTGCTTGACCATGTTGGGCTGAAGGTTTAATTCTCTATAAAGTGTTCATATGTGCTCTATTAACTTTTAGTGGAAATTCTCAGAAAATAAAACTTGATTCCTTACAATCAAGGAGTCAGTTAGCAAATCTTCATTGGCACAGACAAAGCATCTGCATAAATTACAACATGTTATTATTGGGTTATTCCTGACAATATTTGAGAAGCACTTAGTCAATTTTGCTCATACCACTAATTTTTCAAAGCCAAATATTCATGAGCAGTCATCATGTCAACTATGTAGATCTTGCAGCAAAGAAATGCATTGCCATCTTTGTTGAGAGTAGTTAGTGTGGACAAGTTTTACTAATCCTAAAAAATACTTGGAATATACTGATTGCTAGTCTGATAAAAATATACTTTGATATGTCAAAACTTTTTCAATCTGGCACAAGCGATTAATACTGTAAAACATCAAAAACTATATAATTACAGTGCATTTCCTGTTAACACACTTAAATACAATTTTTTTAATTCTTCTGCTTGTTGAGAAAAAACACTGACATGCATAAAACTAAGCAATCTGGTTGTTGGTATGGTAAATTATTTTTAATTAGGAAATATTTAGTTTTTACTATTTTTATGATCAGTGATATTGAAAGCACTGCAAATCAGAAGTGCCAAGGGCTGTTGTGTCAATAAAACAAACTACCTGGAAAAATATTTACCTTAGTGGGGGATATTTATGTGTTCAGCTCCTAATCCTTAGTTTCTATGAGGACAGCGGGGCTATTTCCCTGCTGATCACGAAATCCTAGTAAAAGTAACATTGTTCTAATAAATGTGTGAACTTCTTGGTGAAGCAAAGCTGAGGCAGTACTTTGCAGAACAAAATGTTCTCTGCTGGGATATAATTTAACATCATTGTCTCCCAGGATAATTTAGTTGCCTTAGCTCTTACTTCCTCCACATAATTTGTTTCAGAGATAATGAGGTTGTTCCTGCTTTATATTACAAGCATGGTGCTAAACCTTTCAAACATTAACAACCTGCAAACATGTAAATGCCTACAGCAGTGGTACCCAAACTACAGCCCGCCTCCACATTTTTTTTCATATACCGTATTTTCCGGTCTATAAGCCGCTACTTTTTTCCTAAGCTTTGAACCTTGCGGCTTATAGGCTTATATGTGAATTTTTCTTCAACCAC
>NW_006800468.1:268169-278282 GCF_000485575.1 Poecilia formosa | reverse complement strand
CTCAGGTAGTCCAGGTGACAGTGATTGCTATGTGGATGCCCATGCTGGAAGTTTGGTGATCCTGAATAAACTCATCACGATGATACAGTTTGACTCACCGCACTCTATCAACAACATGACATGGTGTCAGGAGTGCTGTAAGTCATCGTGAGGCTGTAACTTCATTCGGCTACCGGAGACATGGCTGAGGACGACATACAGAGAGTTGGTTCTGCTGGTCCATCTGCAACGTTCAGCATCCAGCCGCCAGAGTCTTTCAACTTCACAAAGCCGCAGGAGTGGGCCAAGTGGATACGACGATTCGAACGGTTTCATCTGGCAAGTAACTTGAACTCTAGTTCTGAGGAGAACCAAGTTAACACACTCATTTATTGCATGGGAGATGAGGCAGATGATGTTCTGCGGGGATTAGCGTTACCAGATGCTCAAAGAAACACGTATCAAGGAGTTCGTGATGGTTTCCCAGCTTTCTTTGTTGTCAAGAAAAATGTAATTTATTAGCGAGCCAGGTTCAACATGCGCAAACAAGAGGAGCATGAAACCGTGGATGCCTTTGTCACTTCACTGTATGCGCTAGCAGAACATTGCAGTTATGAAGTGCTACATGGTGAACTGATTTGTGACAGACTGGTAGTGGAACTGCAGGATAAAAGGTTATCCTATGCACGTATGCAGCTCGACCCAGATTTGACACTGGAAAAGGCCATTAATTCAGCAAGACAAAGTGAAGAGGTGAAACGGCAGCAATCCTGTCTGCGTAGTGTTACCAGATCAGAGACTGGAAATGGAAAATCTGTCGACAGGGTGTACAAAAGCAGTGTTAAGCATGCTAAGACTAAATATCAACCCAAGTTGCACACTACTACAAAAAACAAAAGGGAGATTTCTCAGTGTTATAAGTGTGGCAGCTCTCCATCCCATCCCAAACGTGACTGTCCAGCCAATGGGGAAAAATGTCATTTATGTGTGGAAAAAGGGACACTATAAGAGGGTGTGTAGAACGTTCAAGACTGTACATGCTGTTGAAAGAGATGATGATTTTTTGTTTTTAGGCAGCATTACAAATGGAGATGAACCTTGGAGGGTGGATGTTGAAATAAATTACAGAAACATCTCATTCAAGATTGACACTGGTGCTGATGTTACAGTTCTGCCATACGCCATGTTTAAAGAAATCTACACAGACACAAGTCCTCCCATTCTGAAAAGAGCCACTAGATAGCTGCTGGGACCTGGGACATTGTGGGAGTTGCTGAGATGTTAATGAAAAAAGGAGATATAGGAAAGTGTGTACATTATGAAACACCTGCAAACTGCACTTTTGGGTAGACCAGCCATTCAGAAACTGGAGCTTGTAGCTAGATTAAATGAGAACTGCTGAAACATTAAAAACTAGCTATCCAAAGCTATGCAGTGGTCTGGGAGAGGTGAGACAGCCTTATGCCATCAAACTGAAAGCAGGAGCTCAACCATTCTCATTAAAGACACCCAGAAGGATTCCACTTCCTTTGATGGACAAAGTCAAGCAAGAACTGTCCCGTACGGAAAATTTGGGTGTGATCAGCAGAATTGAGGAGCCAACTAAGTGGTGTTCAGGAATGGTACTTGTTCCCAAAAAGACAGGTGCTGTACGCATATGTGTTGACCTTGCAAAGCTGAACGAGTCTGTTGCAGAGAGAAGTAGATGAAACACTCGGCAAGCTAGGAGGACCTAAAATCTCCAGTAAAGTAGATGCTAATATGGGGCTCTGGCAGATCCCTTTAACTGAAGATACAGCAAAATATACAACTTTCATTACACCTTTTGGTCGTTATTATTTTAAGCGGCTACCCTTTGGCATAGCTTCTGCCCCTGAGCATTTCCAAAACAGAATGGTTACAGAGGGACTAGATGGTGTAGTATACCACATGGACGATGTGTTGGTGTGGGGGAGAACACAGAAGGAGCATAATGCTCGTCTGCATACCGTTCTTGGAAAGATTCAAAAAGCTGGTATTACACTGAACATTGATAAATGTGATCTTTCAAAGCAGAGTGTAACATTTTGGGCCACATTATCTCCGTTAATGGAGTTAGTCCTGATCCAAATAAAACAGAAGCTGTGAGAAAGATGAAAGAACCAAGAAATGTGAATGAATTAAGAAGCTTCCTTGGAATGGTTAACCAGCTGGGGAAGTTTATTCCACAGTTAGCAGAGCGAGACAAGCCTTTAAGAGAACTCTTGTCTAAGAAAAACTGTTGGATATGGGGAGTCGATCAGGCCAAAGCATTTAAAGAACTGAAAGAGATGCTTTCATCCCCGCCGGTGTTAGCCATGTACGATACTAATCGGGAATGTAAAGCTTCAGCAGATGCATCAGCTTATGGTCTGGGGAGTGTGCTGCTTCAAAAATAGGGTCAGGAATGGAGACCTGTTGCATATGTGTCACGATCTCTAACACACACTGAGCAGAGATACACACAAGTGGAAAAAAGAAGCTTTGAGTCTTACCTGGGCTTGTGAAAAGTTCAGTAATTATCTCATTGGCAAACATTTCCAAATGGAGACTGAACATAAACCACTTTTGAGTCTGTTGAGTTCCCAGATGTTAGATGCCCTTCCACCACATATTCAGCGTTTTAGAATGCGTCTCATGAGATATTCCTATTCCATCTCATATGTGCCAGGAAAACATCTGTGGACAGCTGACACTCTGTCATGTACCCCCATGACAGAAAACTTAACAGAAACTGAAACAAAGTTGGTTGAAGACTCAAATATTTATGTGGATAGTGTGATACAAAACTTGCCTTCAAGCACTGGCTACCTCGAAGAGCTGAGAGAGGAGCTGAAAAGGGACAGCATATGTGCACATGTGATGCAGCTGTGTGAGGAAGGATGACCTACACACTACAACAGTGAACCAGCACTCAGACTGTACTGGGCTGAAAAGGCATTTCTTACAGTGAAGGATGGTCTTTTGTTAAACGGAGAAAGACTTGTTATTCCTTCAACTATGAGAAATGATGTGCTCATGAGACTACATGAAGGACATCAGGGAGTGGTAAAATGTTAAGAACAAGCGCAGCAGTCAGTGTGGTGGCCTGGACTGACCCAGCAGCTAAAGGAACTGGTTCTAAAATACCACACCTGCAACAGAGAGAAAGAAAATCATATTGAGCCACTGATGCCATCACAATATCCAGACAGACCATGGCAAAAACTTGGGGCTGATCTGTTTACTTTGCAAGGGAAAACTTATATTCTGGTTGTGAATTATGCATCAAGATTTGTGGAAATTGCTCAGCTAAGTCCCACAAGATCAGCAGATGTGATTCCCCACCTGAAATCTGTATTTGCACGTCACAGCATTCCAGAAGTAATGATCACAGATAACGGTCCTCAGTTTTCCTGTGCTGCTTTTGCTACATTTGCAAAGTTATATGGATTTCGCCATATTACAAGTAGCCCAAGATATCCACAAAGTAACAGGGAAGCTGAACGTGCTGTTAAAACAGTAAAGAACTTGTTGAAGAAAGCAGCTGATCCATATCTCGCCTTACTCGCCTACAGAGCAACACCACTTTGGAATGGATACAGCCCAGCAGAGCTCCTTATGGGAAGAGTCTCAAAATTCACACACAAATGCAGCGCAACTCACAGGCCAGAGGGAGCTCGTAAGTGTGAATCTTGTGCTGTGCATTTGTGAATCTCGTGCTGTGCATTTATGAAACTTTTGCATTTGTGAATCTTAGTCTGTGCATTTGTGAATTATGAGACCGTTTTAACTCCATACACAAAGAAGTTCATATGATGCAGCTTTTAAGTTGAGGGTTACAGATCTGGCAGTACAGGAGGGAAATGGAGCCACTACACATAAGCACATAAGCTCGGTGTGAACGAATCCTTGCTTCGGCATTGGAGACAGATTGCTACAGCAGATTTATTGTGAAAAACCGAGAGCGGAGATATCAGCGGCTTATAGCCCGGTGTGGCTTATATATGTACGTTTCCAGTTTTAAAAAAAAAACTCTGTAGGTGCGGCTTATAGTAAGGTGCTCTCTATAGTCCGGAAAATACGGTAATCTCAGGGTGTTTTCCCACCTGATTGTGTGATAAAATCAGCTCTATTAGGAACCAAAATTTAAACATTTGTTCCATTTTCATCTGCCGTGGTTCTCTTCACACTTCACTGAAACCAACCAGTGAAAACCCTTCTCAAAACCCCTTGTTGTGAGTTCATGCACTGTGTTGGTTTTGTTCTTTGAGCAAGGTGAAGTTCATGAGTGGCTCATTTTGTGCACCAGTGAAAAAAAAACCATATACTCATGTCTTGAATTTTGAAAAAATAAAAATAAAAAAAATAAATAAATAAATAAATAAAAAAAAAATCATTTTATTTATCACTAAGGAAGGGTTCAGTGAATGCGCATATGAAACTGGTGGGTTCGGTACCTCAAAAAAGGTTAAGAACCACTGCACTAAACTCATGCCTTGTATTTAGGTTGTATTTACCCAGAATGCCCTGCACTATAGTCCACTTTCTACTTTTGGAGCAGTCTCCCGTTTGCTTGATGTTCGCAGATCTAGGTTTTTAGGCTGACCAGAGTTTACTTTTTTGGTCCACATCATAGTTGGATTACATTGAACTAAAAGATTATGAGTCTAATAAGTCAACTCTCTTTACTGTAATCTTTCTTATGCTTGTTTATGTTTATTTTATTGTGTTTTGGGATGTGTTATTTGGTTCCCTTTAAAATAATCTCTGGAGGTATTGCATTTAGTCCAGTGATGGCAGCTTCTCAAACATTTTGGCGTAGTGGCATGAAATCTGATTCCATTCATTTGGAACCTCTACTGGCTGCTTGCTGTTATACAACAACATGTAGAATTTTCATTATTGCATCTTTTCTGAACTGATTTTTAATCTTTTTCCTCTGTCTGTCCACACCTACCAGCTCAGAACTGTTTGGGTCTCAGAACCTGTGCCAAGTGCCTGGAGAGAGTCGAGTGCGGCTGGTGTGGCGACCCCAGCAACACTGGCAGAGGCGTGTGCATGGAAGGTTCCTATCGCGGCCCCCTGAAACCTTCAAGCACCAGGTCTGGATCCAGACTGCGGGACAGGGACATGGTGGTGGATCAGAGCCTCTGCCCTTCTGACAGAGGCTACAATTGGGCCTTTATTGAGTGTCCTGGTGAGTGGACATTTGCACAAAATCCTCCTTGTTCAACAGGCGTGATTACAACGATGTTTTGACATTGTTACAACCACAAACTTAAAAACTTGCTATTCAATGTGTTAAAGTGTAATGTGAACCAAAGTTAAGGTCGCAAACAGTTTTAGCCACAATAAAAAATAAAAATGCAATGAAAGCATTTTCATTTCCGTCATGTTCACCTATTGATTCCACCAATGCTGCGTTTCGCTTCCTTTCAGCATGTCAATGTAACGGCCACAGCAGGTGTGTGAACAGCAGTGTGTGTGAGCACTGTGGGGACCTGACAGCAGGGACGCACTGTCAGACCTGCATCCCTGGTTACTATGGAGACCCCACCAATGGAGGGAAGTGTAATGGTAATACTACTCCTCTAAAACTTTTTAAAGCCTTTTCTTTCTCCCTTTACAGCTTTTATGTCTTGAAGCGTTTATTCTTTTAAGACAATGTTGTAATGGTTGCCTACAGCCTGATGGGGGCAGTGTTTAAAAACTTTAGGATGCTAATATTTGATGTTTTAGAACAAGAAACTACATGTAGTTTGAAGCAGGAGTGGAGAGAGTGTGTTGCAGCTTAGAAGAGACGGAGCAGTTCAGACCGTCCTGCATGTTTTGGTGTCATATGGAAACAGTTACACACTGTGGGGGAAAATCTGTGTGGTCATTTGGGTTAGGGGCGACTGTTTGGATGGTTTTATCTCGGTGGGGGATGAATCAGCAATGATCAGAGAGAAAGGAATGAATGAATGAGCGAGCAAGCGAGTGCTAGTGAAGTGAGATAGAGGTGCAGTCACATTAGTTTCCCTGTGACTGATGTTCGTCTGGGCGTGGTGACGGTCTGACATTAAATTGCTCTGAATCATTTTCTTATTTCCTGACTTGACTGGTGTTTCTGTCCCTGGTGGATTTTCACAGTTAGCATTGCGCTGATGGATGCATGTCAGCCCCCACCCATCCCCTCCTGGCTGAACAACCAGTGGCTTTCCCTGCTACTTTGGCCTCATTTCTTTGTCTATTCAATCTTTTGTTTCCTTTATAAATAGGATTATGTCTCTGCTGTAATCAATACTTCATTCTGCTCTTCTGTCCTATTTTTGCATTTCCTTTTTAATTTTATCATTCTATATTTTGTTTTTGCTTACTTATACATTTTTTCTTCACTGCAAAAGCACAAAATCTTCCCAAGTATTTTTGGTCCAATTTCTAGTGCAAATATCTTAATTCTCTTGAAATAAGAGAAAACTAACTTAAAAGCAGCTTCTCATTAAGATATAGGAGCTTGTTTTAAGTCATTTCTTAATATTGATGAAAGCGTATTAGTACATTGGCAGATCATTTCACTAGAAATACGGGGAAAATATCTTGTTCTAAGTTAAATAATCTGCCAATGGAACAAATACCTTTTTCATTAATTTTAGGAGTTATTGACTTAAAACAAGGTTATATTTCCTGCTGAAAAGTTATTTTTGAGTTAGTTTTGTCTTATTTGCACTAGAAACTAGACAGAAACTACTTGATCAGATTTTTTGTTTTTGCAATGTTCTCTTTTTTCTATTAATTTTAAAACAAAACAACAATGTTTTTTTGTTTACCTATTAACTGTATTCTTTCAGTTTTTCACGATTTTAAGTAAGAGAACGTTTATGATTAGGGAAGCTATTCACTGTATAGAGTTGTTCACACAGATGTTTATAGAAGTCCATTACACAATCATGGAATTGTTGTCCTCTCCATGTGACTGACAAAGAGCAATCCGGTCTGTAGCCTCAGAACAATCCTGCAGGGTTGTATAGCATTTAGATGCACAGGGAGAACCCCCGTATGGCCCAAGTCAGAAACTAACTTTGTTTGATTCTAGTTGGATTCTTTACCTTTTGAAATTAGCAGTGTTGAATACACACAAACTCAAGTTGGTCATTTATCGCTACTGAACTCCCAACTGCTTTCATGTCCTTGCATCTCCATCTTCTACCTCCGTCTGCAACACAATCATTTCCTGCCTTGGTTTACACTGACTCCATCTCCCACCCTTGGTTCCCCTTTCCACCAAGCAATTCATCCTTTTTTCTGTCTTCATTCTTTAGATTTACCTTGAGCTAAATGGCCTGGAGTAAATGACGTGTGGCCGATTAGAGCACTGAATGATGGAGAGACAGCTCTCTCCTTGCCAGAGAGGAAAGAAAAGGAATCGGATTGTGAATAGAGGATAGGAGGGAGCTAGGACAAGAAGAGAGGAAGCGGCGGGAGAGGAAGGACACGAAGCGGGGTTAATGTGGGTGGAAAAGGACAGATGTCCTTGGCTTGAGGACATGATCGAAGAGATGGAGGGAGGAATGGAGTGGGAGAGATAGACAAAAGACAGAGGAGAGGGGAGTCTGTCCCTTTTCTGTCCCTGTGACAGATGATTAACTAACCTTGTCAAATCTTTATGAAGTGCGTGTTTGAGTGTGTGTGTGTGTGCAGGGCATTAGTGTCCATTCTCTATCATTCACTTTGTCCTGCACACTTACAAAATCAAACTGACCTTTAGAGCCGACAACCAGGTGGATGTCTGTTTGGCCCCTCAGATCAGATCATACTTTAGACTTTAGACCCCAGACAGAAACCTGTAAATGTTTGAAGCACCTCCTGGCTCATTGTGTTTAACTGATCTCTCGTCTCATTTTCACTACGTTACAGGAGCGTTTCTGAAAAATATATTTTTCACTCAAAACGGTTGTGCCAGGCTGTTAGTTTTACAGACAGAAACACGTCCACACTTGATGGTATGCAGTCACAGTTGGAAACACGATGCCAGAGCCCACCACCTGTTTGACTGCATCTGTCCCACATAGTCGGAACACAAATGTTATGGTGGATTACGTTGTGGATCACGCTCGGATTGAGATATTTACATGCATTGTATAAAAAGGGAACATACAATATTTCATCAGAAGGTTGGAATCAAAATTTCCTGTTTTAGGCCAGTTAGGATTTTGAAGATGATTTCTGTTAGCTAAGTGTCAGAATAATGAGACTTTTTAAATGACTTTCTTCAAAGTCAGGAGTTTACCATAAAGATTGCACCCCATTTCAGTAGAATGAAAGGCCGCCTGTGGGTGTTTTTAATCAGACAATATCCAGATTGCAGTCTGCTGGGTTATATTAATTTATGAATGCTTTTGTTGTCTGATAAAATGAAACTGGAAGTGTTTGACCAAAATGACAATTAGCTGGGTTTCCATGCACATCAAACATAAATTTACTAAATGGAAACATGCCAATTAAAAAAAAAAACTGTTTTTTGATCAAAAGTTTTTGCGCTACAATAAATTAGTTTTTCAGCCATATTGAAATTGGTGTACTTTGCAAAGTGTTTGACCAATGGATACATATTTCACATGAATCACACCAGTTCATGTACAGCAGCAGTTGGATTCACTACAGGCTCACACCGTTGCACAGTTCATCAAAAGCTGAGTTTGCCATTTGAAAGTGTGGAATCCACTGCTTTTCTGTAACATCGTCTCCTTTAAACACAGCATGTATACGTAGCAGCTCCCTAGCATAAGGAGCTCGTCGCACCAACTCCTTAATAAGATGCCAGAGTCTCTGATGGCTGATAGATGATGAGCTAGCGCAGTGCCTAAAAATATAAATATATCTGTTTACATCCATCGCTGCCATGATTTTTAGTGACTTATCACTTGAACAAATTTATTCATGTGTAATTTTAATGGCATTTCTTATTTAATGGAAACACCGCAATTACAAAAAAATGTTTTTTCGTTGTTAGCAGAATATCTACAAAATTTTGTGCACATTTGTTATGGAAGCAGCTTCTGTTGTATTTGAAGAAAAAAGAGAGGAATAAACAAGGAACAAAAAGAACAAAGCCTCAGAACGCCAACTTCAGTTGTCAAGTACGAGGGTGGCACCATCATGCTGCATATTGTTTTGCTGCACGAGGGACTGGTGCACTTTACAAAATAAGATTATAAAGGAAGAATTTTGTTGGTAAATCCTTAGAAACATCATAAGACATCAGTAAGGAATTTAAAGCTTTACCAGAAATGGGTCTCCCAAATAAACAATGACCCCCATACATGAACATTTATTAGAAAGAGGCTCTAGGAAAATAAAATTAATGTTTTGTGTAGCAAATCACTGATATTGGTCTCATTAAAAATATTTAGGCAGAGCTGAAAAGGTTTGTGAAAGCAACAATTTTACAAACCTGACTCCAGCTCTGTCAGATGTAACAGAGCTGAGTTCCAACAAAACTCTAGCAAAGTAATCTGAAATGACATGAAACAAAGGTTTAGTCTGGTGTAACCCAAGACAGTGAGAATCAAAATGTGTATTTTATTTTTTATACAGATAATGTAAATATCTGGTTCAAGCGAGTAGTTAAACATGATCGATTTACCTCAGAAGAAGTTACAGAAGTCTTGAAAACCTAAAATCAGTGGTGCCCAAAGTAGATCCTCCAGGGCCAGCATCCTGCATGTTTTAGTTCTCTCTCTCGTAGTAGTAACAACCCTTTCAGAATGTCAATATTTTTCTTAGGCCTTCTAATGAGCCATCATTTGATCCAAGTGTGTTAAACCAGGGAGCGAACTAAAACAGGGATGCCAGCCCTCCAGGACAGAATTTGGGCAACACTGACCTAAATTGTTCACAATATATCAACACTGAGGCTGCATAACTCATCAAGGCATTAGTCTACCTTGTCTATACAAGGTTATAAAAATGTAGTTAATCATTTTAAATAAATGCCAACCTAAGTGGAGAATAAATATCCTCTGTGAAGAACAGACACCAAAGGTTTTGGATTGACCCAAGTGTGAGTTTGAAGGTTTCCTCTCGGAGTCAGGCCTGGCAGGTAGAGACTTCTGCACCTTCCTTTGTAAATCTGGAGTTTGAATATTTATTGTA